>NW_009694897.1:37997-57993 GCF_000703405.1 Apaloderma vittatum
CTTCTTTAGTTTTTTTTGGAGTTGTTTTTTTAATGCATGTGTTGGAATTTTCTGTCTAGTAAAATACCTGCTCAGCGAACTACATAAAAAGACACAGTTTCCTCAGCTATGCAGCAAACTATCAGGTTGTAGTAGTTATCTTTGGTCCATTAAAAATTCATATTTACAATTAAGGGATATACCACATACTATTAGAGTTTTTCTAATGGAAATAAAGAATACCTGAGTGAAATTACTAGCACACTTTTGCTTTTTCTGGCTAGGAAGAGTTCAGTATCCTTTGAATTGTTATCTGAAGACAGAAGGTGAAAATGATGGATTTCTTGAACATTTTTCTGCAATTGACAGGAAAAGGTTCAACTGAATTTAAGTACTCAGTTGAATTCTCTCAATGAAAGTCACTATCAGTATCGATTCATCAGCTCTACCCTAGGGAACAAAACTCCTAGCTGTTGTCTTGTCAACAAGACCAATTGTGAGCATAAGCAGATATAATTAGTTCCTTAATTTTCAAATGAAAATGGGTAAGAATATTGAAATGCTTTGCTTATAAAACCAGCTACTTAGCTCCCTCTTGAGTTAAGATCCCTGTGCTCAGGACAAAGTGAAATGTTTATCTTTGTTTTGGAGACTATTTTAAAGATTTCTGGAGTTATTTTAAATCTACTAATGCATGAACTTCATCAAAATCTCTTTCCTCTTACCTTATAGATCTCAAATTGATGCTACTCTGCAGAGGACATACATTTTAATTTTAGCTTGTTGCATTTACATATCTTGAGCTGAAATGTGGACATATTGACCATTCTTATGATCTTTATTTATTTGATTGCTCATTTATACAAAAACAATACTCTGAAACACAATATCAGGGGGCTGAATGTTCAAAATCACAAAAAATAAGACGAAATCTGGTGAAAATATCCTTTGCTTATTTTTGTACCAAAACGTTTGAATTTTAGACCATGGGTTGCATGCTGATCATCTGCTAGTGAGATATACCCTGGCCTATTGGAACTACTCAGTGCCCTTGCTGGGTCTGGGGGGGAAAGGACCTTGATAGTCTAATAAGGGCTAAAAATCCTAACTTGATTGTCTGATAGGGGCTAACGCACATGAGTGAAGAGTGCTGTTGTTCTTCCCTGCTTGCAAGAAGAAAGTGTTAGTGAAAAGCATCTCCTGGGGTGCAAGAAAAACTGAGGGGAGCTGGGGAATAGGCTCAGACTTGCCGGCTGCATCTCCTCACAGGTGCTGTTGGAGTGCAGAAGTAACATCTCCTGACCTCCTTCTTCTTTGTTCCCTCTGAGGAGAGACTGAACCTTACACTGAGACTTTGAGGACTTCCAAGGTTTCTTTTTTTTGATTTGCTTGTGCTTTGCAGGGCTTTCTTTGCCTGTTCCTCCCTGCTAACATTCCCACACCCATCTGGTTCTGGCAGCCTCCATGGGGCTGTGAAGGGTTTCTCTGGCATGGCCAACTGAATCGGGAGATTATTGCTGCCTTTGGAGCCTGCACAAGATGCAGTGCTTCTTCCCCAAGGAAGCAGGAGGGAAATAACTCCAGATGGTCGACATTTCCCACACTTGCTGCATGATGAGCAGGGCCTTGAGAGGTGTGATAGAAAGATTCCACCTTCCTACTAGACCACTGCCACCTTTTTGGTGTTCAGCTCTAACAAAGCTTCTTAGGAAGAAGCCTGAGGTTAATTATCAGCCATTATCAACTGTGCCTGGTTTGCTTTCCAGGCTTGTTTGAGACAGGCCATGTTCTGCCTCTGAGAAGAAATGCCCCAGTAGGAAGGGCTCGGCCTATTTTCCAGACAGGGGAATACACTATTTTTCTGTTTGAATTATGTTTACTTATTTAAATTTATTGTTGTAAATATTATTCCCCAGGGAAAAGGCCCCTTTCACTCCCTGTTAAAACTTACCATCAGCTACTAGTCTGCCCTATAAATGTAATCTGTATATACAATAAAATCAGGACCAGATGAGGCAGACACATCGGTGTTTTAGTCCGTATTTCTTTCCTGTGACAGCTTCTGCCTCTTAAAGTGAGTGACCTAATGTCTTCTGCGAAGGTTACGCTGTGGTGGTGTTGTACCTGCATAAATCTTTTCCTCATTCATATTACACTACAGAAGTAATGAGGACCATTAACAAGAGACATGGTGCTGGCAAGATTCTTATTTAGCTTTAGCTGTTCTGAAATTTGAGATCTAAAATGGCCTTGATTCTTTTGTAGTGTGATGATGCTCCTACGGCTGACAGGAGTAAAGCTGGCAGGTACTGCAAACAGAGTCCTGGTGTTTTCCACGCTAATTACTTTATTCTGTGTTACCCTTCTGACAAATGGTTGTTTTGAGTTACTTTTCACTGCATTTAAGAAAACGTTAGCTGCATGCATTTAAACACACAGAAGTCTGGATAGTAAAAATCTGTACCTTTGCACTTCCTGTATGTATTGTGGTATATACATAATAAAGCAGACATATATTTACGAACACAGTAAAAAAGGAAAAGTATAAAGAAAGTTATGCTGTACAATTGGAACAAAGTGAGTCTGAGAAGCTTACCTTTTCACTTCTTTTCATTTGAATATTTATTTTCATGTGTTCATTCCTGTTTATCAAATTCTCAAAGTTACTTTTCTGGCACAAAAGTGCTTCAGAGTGTGAAAATATATAATTCTCAGAATACCCACATAACTGTTGTACCCAGAAAAATGGGAGCAAAAAGGAGAGCCTGTTCTTACACACAGCTTCCAAATCATACTGTAATAATATAACAAAAAGACAGATACCAGAGAGTGTGTATGAGTACACTTATCAAGTCAACACATGCTCAAATGGGTGTGATTCATTCTGAAAATTATAATTGTTTTTGGAAGAGGCTTCTGAGTATTCTGCTAAGTGAAAGTCTGAGGGTAGTCGCTTGCATTTTGTAGTGCTGTAAATTTTTAGTTGTCAGGAATTAGTTTCTAGCTTTTACTGTTTCTTATCTGTGGCAGTCATGCCTGCTATTCTGAATTTATTTTTATTTTCTTTCTATATTACATTTTGTTGCCATTTCGTTAGATTTTTCATTTTTAAGTAAAGCTTTCAGTCTCATGCTTTCAGCAAATAAATTTTAAAAGTATATTGGCTTAAACGATTTCATTCACTTGTGGGGTTTTTACTTGTGTTCTAGAAATGATTTGTGTGATCTAACTGAACTGGCGTAACTGTATTTAATACTAACTCGATTACCTCTTCTGTGCTGTTTTCCAGCTAGAGGATACACTCAAATATACCCACATGCTTCCAGTGACTCCACATGCTTCCATTGACTAGAGTAGGATTTACAAGCAATATATCTAATTGCACTTTTCATTATGTAGTCAATAGGCATATAAGGTAATTGTGCAGTTTTGCTTTCGTTTTAGGGATGCGATAAAAATTGATTTTCCATCCTTCTGACATGCACTAAATGGGAAGCACAAAACTGCTTCAACACAGATGAATGTCCAGTGTTTTCAGTAACCAGCATTCCTATTGCTTTAATGGTGGAACTAGTTCTTGGCCTGATGTGTAGCTCAGTGATGTACTCACAGATACAGAGTCGTATTCTTTCTTCTTCTTTGAAATACACTTTTGATAAAGCTGTGGATTTGTACAATATATGGTTTCAAGATGCTACTCTTCCTCTCTTTTCACTCATCTTGAAAGGCCAGACTGGTCGGCAATGTTGGCAGAAACAGAAAGGAAGCATATTAGGTCCTGTGGGCACCTCTCCACCTGCTTGATATAAACATACATTAGAACCATTGTCAGCAATTGCTTTGGGTCTCCCTGAAAGCAATCAGATTAAAAGCATAGACTGCTCATAAAAAATATCACATACCCCACTAAACTGTCAGTATACCATGTCTTTCTGGCTCTTCCTTCCTGACAGGTTGTCTTGACCTGTTCACTGGCTTAGGCATATAAGCTGTTGCTCTCTTAGATCACCTTTCTTAGCCCTTTCGTGTATGGCTGTTCTCTGAGTTTGGCCAGTTGGCTACAGCTCCCCTGTGGCAAGCAGTTTTCACTTGCCACAGCCACAGCTGACATACTCTGTGTGACTCTATACCTATGGGGCAGGAAGCCTAAATTGTCGATATGTTCATTGCGCTTGGCAGATTACATGCAGATATGTGAATTAGTTCATATGATAACATGTTGTTTACAAGAATATAGAGCAACAGGATGAGGGGCAATGGTTTTAAACTAGCAGGGTAGATTTAGATTAGACATTAGGAAGACATTTTTTACAATGTGGTGAAACACTGGAACAAGTTGCCCAGAGAGGTGGTGGAGGCTCAATCCCTGGAAACATTCAAGGTCAAACTGGATAGGTCTCTGAGCAACCTGGTCTAGTTAAAGATGTCCCTGATTACTGCAGGGGATTTGGACTAGATAACCTGTAAAGGTCCTTTCCAACCTGACATGTTCTGTGATTGTATGATTTCATGATTCTATGACTCTATAATTCATAGTAAATGTTGTGCTTATTGGCTACTTCTGGCTTCATACCCTGACCAATGTCTTCTGATCCAACATAGTAACGTTACTTAACTCCTCTAGCTGGGAGTTGTGCTGAGAAATATGTGTGTGCATAGATTGTTCAAATTTCTGTCAAACTTATGTGTGGCAAATGACAAAAGTTGCTTCCTCCAGCTGTCTGTCCCATTAACTTCTTGGAGATATTTTACAACTGTAGTAACACCAGCGAACAGGAAATCAAGTAGCCACAACTGTGGCTGCACATTGAGACACCTTTAAGCTATTCCTACGAAACTGAGCATTTGCAGCACGGAAAGTACCGCAGGTCCTTGGGAAAAGGAAGAGCAGAGAATGGGCTGTAGGACAGTGCTAAATTCTCTGCTGATTTGCAATTGGCCTACAGGTTGTTTTCCAAACTGCTATGCTAGGGGCAAACAGACATGGCTCTGACCTTCTAGTTAATGTGGAAGACTGGGGAGATATTTTTGCTGTCAATTGCTGTTTAAAGCATTGAAGATTTTAAGAGAAGGCCTGAATGACATTGATAACACTCATCATAGGGCAGATTAATAAAAAGCAACAAGAACCAAATCCAGGCTTTCTTGTGCTTGTGTGATCTCTCAAAGCCAGCAGAGAAGATCATACAGAAAAAATTAGCAGACTGCCTTGAAATCTCCATCAAGATGATTGATTATGCAATGGCTGCAGGATGACTACAGTGGTTGAATATGATGGGCAGCCAAGTATTTCCTGTTCCTCACAGTCAAAAAGGTCTTGGCTTAACACCATTTGTCCTTAGGTGTATATACACATCCCAGTTGGATAAAGAAACTGCAAAGCTGTGGTATCAGCTGTCTGTACACGGGGGAAGGGGAGTCAGTGCATGTAAATAAAGGAGGTAGCTATGATGACTAATTAATGGCACTTTCCTCTACGAGTTAGGTAAAATTAAAACTGTATAGTTTTAGTTAAAACTGGGTGCAATCAGAGAAGATGATCATTTGGATCTTGAATTGAATCAGCTTCTCTTGATGTTAGCAACTAGTACAAAAATTCGAGCAGAAATCATATCTGGGAAAATTTTCAGAGCTGGAGTTTGGTTTTATGCATCTGTTTGAGTGAAGATCATTACTGAATTTTAAGAGGTCATATGACTAAAACAATGGTAAAATATGGTCTAAGGCATTATTAGTGATCTTTGAGGTCTCTGCTGTCCTGTAGTACTTAGTGCACACACTGATGTGGGAAACCTTCTGTTCTTGTTACTGTGTGCTTAGTGACATGGTCTAGCGGTGGACCTGCCTTTGCTAGGTTAGCTGTAGAACTCAGTGATCTCAAATGTCTTTTCTAACCTAAACTATTCTATTCTACCATCTGAGACGTGGTTTTTTTGTTATTAAAGTCCTGTGAAGTGGTTTCATGAGCTGTGTGGCTGAACATGCTAAAGCATATCCAGAGGAATTACTGAAGAAAGTCCTAACTGGCATATCCAAAAGAAAGTTTAGATGGAGAGAACTGGATTTAAAAAGCTGTCTCAATTACTTTTTTCACAAAGACAGATAGACTTGCATAATATAAAGGTCAGATGTTTGCTCATTTGTCTCTCAGAATAACCAATATTTGGGTATAAATTGTGGCAGGCATACTGAAATTTTTGAGCTAGCTAGGGAGAAAGGATAAACAGCGTTACAAACAGAATCTGGGATGGGCTGTTATACCACAGATTTTACTGGGGTGATACCATTAATAAGAAACAGTAGACTTACGTGTGAATTGTGCTAATGGCCAAATGTGTGGCAAAACCATTTTTGCCACATGCTGTGAAATTTTAGGAAAGCTGAGTAAGTCACAGCCATGAGCTGGAGGACCCTGTGATAAACTGCACTTTTGAAGCAGCTTGCTGTGTGCTAATATGCCAGTTATCCGAATTGTTTTTAAAAGGTGTCATCTTATGACAAGAACGCACAAACCCAAACCATTAATATATTTTTCCTCAAAATGTGACCTGCTCAGCCAAAATCATACTCGTGTATGGCAACAATGGGTTAGGAGAAGGGACTTTGACATTCATTACAGCTAGATATGAAAACAATATGTAGTCTAAAACCCAAGAGGGCACGCTTCCAGTAGTATTAAAGTATTTGTTCATAGAGACAGTAGGTCATGAGATATTAGATCTTAATATCCTAACATTCTTATATGCAAGAACACTATTTCAAGACACATTAGAAAGCTCTAAGAAATTTTTAATGATTCTTCTTTCACTGACAGTAGTTCTGGCTGATTTCTTAAAAGCACTCTCAGACAGCTCATGAGTACGTATGGTAACTACTGGCAGGTTTTCTGGGGAAGCCTTAACATGTCACTGCAGAAACCAGGATTAAAAGGTAGTGTCTTCACTACTTCTGCCACTACTTTCATGCCCAATTACATCAGAGTCTCCATGGCTGTCTAAAACACGTGTCTACTGCAGCTAGTGTGCTCACTTGAGTGTTAACCGTGGCATCTGGCTAATGTATGACAGCTACCAAGCATGCCCAGGTCGTAGAGATGCTCTGGGCCTTGGACTTCCTCACAGATGGCCAGGAGGAAAAGAGCATCACTAAATTACCTCTCCTAAGTATAAAACTTGGAGTCAGGATTATTGCCCGTATCTTATGCTTGTATTCACTGGGGTTGTGAGCACAGCTGCTTTCCAACCAAAACAGAGTTTCCAAAGCTTGCATACGCTGCCTCTAGAAGTCTGTTGGCTCACATGGCTGTTCCTGAGCTATCAGCAAAAGTCATGTGTAGATATACTATGGGTTTACACAGTTGTCCCTGAGACCTGCCCTGCTATGGCTAAATTTCTGCATGTTTCCATACTAGCCTGGGTCTATCTCTTCCCATAGCCAAGCTGAAGTTACTGCTTCAGACTGCAAGGGAAAGATGTTACTGCTTAAATACTGCAAACACAAAGTGGTAACCATCCTCAGCTCCAGATTTTAGAGGGCTGCTCTCTGCTCAGGACGTTTGGAGCTTGTTTTCTCAGCCAGCGTAGATGATTTAAACAGATCTGGCAGCCAGGCAACCCTGAAATCCCTGAAGTCAAATTTTATTTTCCCTTGAGAGAGATTTTAAGCACAAAGCACAACTGATGGAGCAATGGAAACCTTTCAAAGGAATATGCACGTTCCTCTTCAAGAAATGCATCCTATCAACAAATTCTTTCTTGTTTCTAGGCAAGGGTGCTTCAGATGTGCTGTCTTCGTATTTTACAATACAGTTCATAACTTACACTGTCTTGGTTTTAGAAGTTATTTTCAAGCTCATTCAGGTGAATAAAAGCTTAAGCATTTGAAGAAACTCCCTTGAGATGTCAGGTTTAGCTAATCCATGGTTATCTACTGATGTAAAAAATGATAATGTTAGCTTTGTTTGCAAAAAATGTGTGTGTACCTCCATTGGCTAAAGGATGTTGCAGAGACAGTGACCATGGCTGTCCATAGATGTGTACACATCTAGTCACACCTCTGAGTGAGCTAAGCTTTTGGAGAAAATGAATGTAAAAAATCAGACCAAGCTGGCTTGCAGCCCTATCTTTCCTATCTGTTGTTCTGAAAACTGGAATGCAACACCTGTGAGGCCAAACCATGGTGGCACAAGGTAGTTTTGACTGTACCAAGGCTCTTGTACAGTTCTCATGCCCAGGGAATGGCAGCTGCTGTTTGAAGATGACCTGTTGTTTGAGGTTGGTTTCCATCCTGACTAAACAAATGGCAGTCTGGAAGGGAGTGCACCAGTTCTCATAATTCATGCACTGAGTGCAACTGCCTGACCCAGGTTTACTGTAATGTTAAGGACTGAAGCTGCTGTGAGATGGAAAACCTACCTACCACTTCCTTCTCTCTAGTAGTATTGATGCCCTAAACCACTGAGGAATTTAAATCAGTATATATTTTTTGGGGGGGGAATCATAGCAAGAGATGTTACAGGCACAGCAGAGAGCTGTTTTGGTGCAGTCCTCCTCAAATATGTGCTAGCAAATCCTGCTCTTTCAACCTTCCCACGAGCTGGTGGGTTGTGCCTGCTTCTGAAGGACAAAGAGCAAGAAGTGACGATATCCAGCTGTCTTCGTATTTCTCAGTCATGGTACAGCCGGTATATTTTACAGTACCCTAAATTAATCAAAGAACTTCACTTCATTAAATTTTAGAGACTGTGAAATTGCTAGGCATTATTTAAACATATATGTGATATGTCAGAATTGTGCACTGTTAGGAGCTGATCCATCTAGGAACAGCTGTATTAATGGCAACTTGAAAGAAAGGTGCAGATCTGGTGTGAGAAAGTGCAGGACTGTTGCGTGTTAGGTAAGCTCTGAATTTTATACACCTAATTTTTAATTTATTTTTTTTCTCACACCCAGACAATTCCTTTAAATATAACACTGGAAATGCTCTGTTCTATTTTGTATTGCTAGCTGCCAGCTGAGTATTTCCTGTATTTTTTATGCTAAATGTATTTTAATGATATTAACGATTTAACCACATTTCTGTTTGAATCGACTAACTGGAAAGAATTTAGTTTCCATGTCTGCTTTCCTTAACCCTAGTGTATAAATGGGTATTTGGATTTTGCTGTTCAGTGGCAGAAACCTTGTATTCAGCTGTCTTTGGTCTCCATTTGAGTGTGTGTAAATTCTAGTAGCACATCATGGTCCTTGCTGAGACCTGCCAAATGTACAAATTAAGAAAGAGTCTCTGCTCTGAAGAATGTATAATCTAAAAACTTCTGTCAAACTGGATTTACTTCTCATTTTCCATTGCCTGTGTTTTAGAGCTTATTGTGCTATTAAAAACTGCTTTTGTGAGTTACTGTCAGCTCATTCACCCTCAGATTTAGTTCTAAGCATCATATGTTTTTCATAAAACCAAAGTTTCTCTAGTTAGGCTAGCAGAAGAATTAAAATGTGCCTGTTTTAAAAATGAGTTTGTGTTGCATGTGATTGGGAATATTGTCTTGGAAATGTCATTCTCGGGCTCCAAACAGAGAGAACCTAAAGTTCATTGACACTGATTTTGGAATATTAGAACGTAAACTGTGATTTTGGAATGTTTGAGGTTTGTGGCACTGAAGAAAACATATGCAGTAAAAGTTTAGACTGCTGTCTTGAAAGTGAGCTCTACTAGAAATCTAAAGAGTGAAATACTGTCAAAAAGAAACCCTGAGCAATAATCTAATTTATTTAGTTACATGCTACCAGTTTCATTAACTGAGATGTTAAAGCTGACAGTCTCCTCTGCGTTAGGGGGTGCTGTGGAAGTCCCCCTGTTCTGTGCATGCAGCCCTTGTGGATCTAGCAACTGTATACTTTGGGAAAAAAGCAGAAAGGTGGCAATATAGTAGGAATGCCTAGGATGTAGGAATGACTTCACAAGTGGAATGGATGTTTTGTAGTTCCAATTTTACATCTGCAAAGCTCAGATTTGTTGCAGCTCCCATCTAGCAGCATGATCACATGTCCCTGCATCTGCCCTGTCTATTGTGAGTGCAGCTTTGAAGGGAGATGGAGTAGGGAGAATTTTAAACTTGCTTTGTGCCTCTTGTTGCCATCTGAGGAAAAGGTATTGCTCTACATGAGACTGTGTTCCAGAAAAAAGATCATACCTATTTATAGGAACAAATAATGAAAATTAATATCAACCCTGGTTGGCAGTCTAGTATCTGCCCTGTTGTTCCAAGAGTTATTTAACTTCCAGGATTTGTGAAAATACAGCTTCAGCATGAAAATGTAATTTCAAACTGTCAAGCTCCAAAGAGTATTGCAGAAGATAAAGGATATACAATAGCAACATTCAGCTGAGTTCAGGCTATGGACTGGCAGTCTGCCCTTGGAGATAGAATGAAGATTTAAAAAAAAAACAAACTTATTTAATTAATCAGCATATAAGGTTGCCGAACTCGACTTTTAGCAAATTTTCAGACATATTTTTATTCCTAGGGTCTACATAAACTGCATGTAAAATACTGTAACTCTTGTCTTCTTTCCATGAAATACCTTGATGAGGCACAGAGGGTTGTTCCGAAGTGCAGGAGCTGCTCCCTGTGTATCACCTATTCAGCACAGAGGGCTCCGACTGCTTGGTTTCACTCCACAAGGATGGGAAATCCATCTCATTCAATTGTTCCAACAAGGCTTTGCAAGGCACATTTTCCCACACAGATCTTTTCTAATCAACTGAAGAAGTAATTCAAGGCTCCAGGTGAGTCTGAGGCAAACTGCTTATTATTAACGTGCTTAACCATCACTTTCTAGACCTTCTGAACTAGAAGCAGGAGACGGTATCAGTGTTGTGACAAGGCAAGATACCACACAGCGGTATCCTGTAACATAGTAAAGAGTGCAGGTGCAGTTGGGGAAGGAAGTTGTGCAGCAGTTCAGAGTAAAAATGTGTGTGTACTGGTTGGAAGGGTACACATTGATACTGAGCTGTATGATGCAAAAGGATTAATTTCATCTATCTATGAACCCGTTTTCTCCCTTTTTACATTCAAGCACTTGCTAAGAAAATACAAACAATTCATAAAACAGTTCATAAATGGAGAAGAGACTTGATCTGGAATATTTGCAAATCCAATTCTTGCAAAGATTTATTCCCTTTGTAACTTTGTTGTAACGTTTTCTCTGCTCTGCTTTTTCCGTTTCCTGTATCTGCAGGCTCAGGTAGAGATACCTGAGCTGAGTTTAATGATCTGGGAATGCCACTGAAAGCAGCTCAGTGGCACAAGCCCAGCGCGCCAGACTGACTCCCTGGTGCTGCTAAGAGAAAAAGGCCTGTCCTTTACCTCCAAATAAGTGTTGATAACATAAAGCCTGAGGGACATGATCTGTCTCTGCAGAGTTCCCAGATCAGGCTCTGCTTGGTCTCTCACTTCCTCAACCATGTCCGTTCTCGGTCTCACATGCTCGCACCTTCTTTTTTCGTCTCTTTGGGGACATGCATGACAGTAGGGCTAAGAATACTTTTGGCCGAGAGCTTCAAAGCTACCGCAGGAGACAGATGCATCATTCTCATTGAAGTTCATGGGAGCCGTGTGTCTAAATTCCCCATACTGCTTCGAGAGTTTCTTTGTAATGGCTCATCATACTACCACTGCAATACTGCAATCCAAATAACATGCACATTCAACGATATCAAACTGGTGAGCTGCTTATATTATCCTGGATGCTTGTTCAGCTCCTGCTCTGGGCTACTCCTGCTGCGCAGCCTGGAGTGGCCCTACTTTGTGCTCTCCTCTGCCCTTCCTGTTCCCTGCCTCACCTGAGCTGCCCTCCCCGCCTGCCTGCTTGCCGGCTTCCGCTCTGGAGGAAGATCTTCCCTTTGCCCAGCAAAGCCCTTTGCTCTGCAAAGGGAGGTCTACAGGGTCAGAGTATCCTGAGAACGGAAAAGTTTTCCTCAGGTGATTGCATGTCCTTGAGATCAGACCTCCTTATGCCGCTGTCCCTGTCTCTGCATAGTGTCCCAAAATGATCTTGGTCGCCCTTCTTGGGCATGGACAGACTCCCGCATTGCTTGCAGGGGACTGTGCAGACTGTTTTACTCCTCCCAGAGGCTCAGTGGTGTTTTGATGCCTTTTTTGGTATAAGTAAGAGGTTGGCATGGTACTGTCCATGACCAGTCTGCATATAATTAAACTGCTTTCAGTTTTCTAACTGCTTTACCTGTGCATTAGTCATATGATCATTATGCGTAAAACAGCTGGAAGATGTATTTGTTAGTGTCACTGATCCTTTATGATTTTCAAAAACTCTATTTTATTGAGAATAATAAAAGTGGAATTACAATACAAGTGTCTCTAGTCTCGGTTTTATGCATGGATTTAGTGAATATTGTGTGCTGCTTTGTCCAAACCCCCTTGTACTACGATACTAACAAGAGTAGTGCTAGTGGCAGAATTTAAAAGGTACAAGTTCTAATTTCTCCATTAATGATGCAAGTGGTACCTGATCTGGCATTTCTCTTCTTTCAAGTTCTCATCCTGACTTAAGTTCCTTCCAGGTTTATTTTCACACACACAAAAATATCTTCCAAGCTTTCTATGAAGACTGGAGATAGAAATATCTACACTTCTTCACATTTTTTTTCTTTTTCCAGTGAAATCTGCTGTGTGGAGCTGAAGGACAAATCTTTTTAATCTGCTGTGTCAGAAACCTAATAATCAAATCAACTTTGATTTTGCATTTTCCCTCCTGTTTGGACAATGCACAATCTCCTCCTCTTCTTTCCAACAGCAATAACAGAAAAAACCTCAATCCATCCCCCAAAAGAAAGCATAATTTTATGAGAAAAACATTTCCCTTTGAACATCTTTTGGAAATGTATCACTCTCTCCTACCACTGTGATGATTTTATTGATTTTTTTCTGCATTTTTCCTTTTTGTTTCTTACATAATCTAAAATCTGCTGAGAATGGGAGCTGTTTGAATCATCTTTTATAAGAAGGTAGCTGGAAAAGCTGCATGGTTGTGGAAGCCTTCTAGTTTTTCTTGAAGATGTATTACTGCCAGCCCCCAGAATAACTCCTCCCAAGGGAAGCACAGCTGTGTCAATAAGGCACTTAACTGTACCTGAGGCCTCAGATACTGCAGACATTGTAAGATATATTTGCTTTCTAATAGGGTTTTGCTGTGTTTTTATATATGCAAAAGCTGAAACTGATAATATCATAGGTTTATTTAGTTAATGCTGTATTAAGCATGGAAACAGATGATTGTTTGGCTGCAGAAGGGAAATAACTAGTTGGATGTTGTCCGGGTGAGCTAGACTGAATGTAACTTGGTCATGTTGCAGGTGAAATAGTAATGTGTGACTATTCTGTAACTTTAAGGCATCAAATTTTCAGCCTTTGTCAATAACTACTATCCAACCAAGCTGGCTGCCCCTCTTCTATAGGTATGAGGGGAAGACACATGTATAGCAAAGTATCTGCTGTCATGGAAGTACTCAACGGTGCAAGTGTAGTGGTTGGAATTAAACCTATTTGTTCTGTAGCTGATTTACTGGAAAGTTGCTATATACAGTTGTTGTTCTGGGAAGTGTCACTATTGCATACTGTCAAGAGACCAGCCCCTTTTGAATTGGAACACCCTGAGAAATCTGATCTACATTTGAAGTTGGCCCTACTTAGAGCAGAGAGATGGACTAGGTGACCTCCAGAGGTCCCTTCCAGCCTGAATTATTCTATGATCCTGTGGAAAGTTCCCTGATCTATTCAGGGACGTTATCCTGTAAAGCCCCCGTCTGGCCATGTGTTAATCTTCGACTGCGTGGGCCACACAAAGAATATCAGCCTCTGCTTGCTAGATCTAGCAGGTGAAGAGAGAAAAGTTACAGTATGTGTGCTAACTATGTGGCGATACCACATCTTATAGGCAAATCTAGAAGAATAAGGCTGATAAGAAATGCCATGAGCTGGCTTTGATGGGGAAAGCAGTGTATGGTGGAGCTTCATTATCCTGCACCTGACCAAAGACATGGGGTCACAAAGTGATGTGCACTCAGTATCACTCAATAAATGGTAGTGGATTAAAAGCATTCTCGTTTTTCAGCTGCAGCAGTAGAGAAAATGCACATGATGATGGCTTGGAATAGGAATGGAGCATCCAGCATTTGTATTTGGCACGTAAAATGACCGAAGAAAAATACTCTGGAGCAAAACATCTCCTCCCCAAAGCTGAAAAGCTGTAAACTCACAGCTCAAAGTAAAATCAGTGGCTATAAAAATCTCTTTCTCATTTTATGGTATTTACTGATTTATGGTGAGGCATAGGGATCTTAGCTGCTGTTTAATAGATTTAACACAGCTGCATAACCCTAGAAAATGTCATGTTCTAATCCTTCCGTTTTGCTCATCAGATTTTGTGGGGAGAATATGAAATGTCCTGCAGTTGTAGACAGGAAGGGAGCATCACCTAGATTAGGCAGGTTCACAGTCCCATTAAATTGCTTTCTGCTCAGTTGAATGCTTGGTATGTTGTAGCAGACTCTTATCAACTAAATGGGTAAGGCTTTGAAGAGCACTCCCCAAGGGACTACTTAAATATGACACTCAAGGAGAAGCTTTTAAAACTAATGGGAATTTTCTGTTTGTTTTATTTAAACTGTTAATCAACGTCGTCTGTTGTTACTAACCGGCAATTAATAAAGACAATCTAAATTCCCAAGAAAATAATACATATGACAGGCAACAAAGCTATTGCATTAGATGTGCAAGTGCAAAACCAAATCAGAAGCTCTTTTTTCAGTCTGTGTGATGAGAGCTACGGAGCACAAGGGACAGGGAAGACACAGGTGACAGTAAGAAAAGGACTATGGCAGTTGTCTTAATTTTTGTTATAATTATTTTTCTTTGATTAATAGGACTTGCAAAATGAAGAGTGTCAGATCTCTGGAATTCCCTCTTCCACAGTATGTGTCCACACTAAATATTTATATTTTTCTGTTACTAAGGTAGCTATTTCAAGTTTAAATTGCTGTTTACTCATATTATAGAATAGGCCACACTCCAAGCTCTGAAAAAAACTTTAAGGCAAGAAAAAAGTAGATGTGATGAAGGCGGGAAACATTATTTGAGTGATGGAAAGGAGACCAGATTTATGTGAGAAAGGAGGTTGGGAGGAGGATTGGAAAGATGGGTGATAAGGGTGATATTGTCAAGTGTTAGAAGTGGGGCAAGAGTGTGAATTTGGTGATAGGAACAAGTGAAGGATGTTCTCTTTATTTCTTTTTAGTTTTCCTAGTACTTAAAGTTTAAAAAAGCCCAAAGCTTTCTAATTGAATGAGAAAAAAACCCACAAACCACAGAACACAAAACCAAGTTTCAATGATGATTGTAGAATTGACACTGAGTTTGCTGGGTCCATTATTAGCAGTCTTGACTTGACAATGTTTCTTCAGCCCTGGCTTAGGACCAGAGTTCTGTTGAACTTGGATTAGCGTAACCTCTTGGAGATCCACTCTGTCACTAACTAGCACAAGGAATTGTTTCCTTTTTAGTGCAGTAAATCTGTCTCTTCAGACCAGATGACTTTTTTCAGAGCCTGTTAGCAGAGCTGCAGGAAGGACAAAAATTACTTAATGAAGGGACAAGTGAGGTGTTCTCATGTGTGAAATAGGCTGGAAATCATCCAGCACAAAGCTAGCAGAGGGGGAAACTGGAGACAGCAGTTACACGAGACAAAGAAAGAGAGGAAAATCAGAATCCCAGATGAGATCTGAATGTTGTGAAATCTATGGAAACTCAGTAAGGTGCCTTGGTTTATAGTTTCTTTTCAGCAGCCTGTTTCATTCTCACTCCACTGGCTTATCCTGGGTAGTGTGATACAGGTGAGATAACTGGGTAATGGAGCACAGTTGTGCAAAGCAAAGTATTCAAGTGATACATGCAGATACAGACAGTTTTGAGATACCATAGCTAATAAATTATGTTGAATGTACTGATTTCTAGCACTCCTCTATGCAGGTGTATATGTTATAAGCTGGCAGAAAGCATATGCTGAAAATATACTGCACCAAATGTATACGTTTCTATGATTTATCTGCCTGCTTGTCAGTACTGTACAACACTTTGAGACACATTTATAAATTATGGCACTCAAACCCGTATGTAATAATACTTTAGTATTTGTTCTCCTTTAGCATCACCTTGGGAATCCAGAGGATATAATACTTCCTTTGGAGGAGAAATATCTATCTATAGCTGCATCTGCAGCAGAATTCGTAGCACTTCAAGGGAATGTGTTAAAAATAAATAAATCTGTCTGTTCAGACTTACACTTAAATATTTGGTTTTACACTATATTTAGGACCGACTGGCTGTCGGCCAAGACAGAGCCTATCACAAATCTAAAACACTAGGTGGAAAGATCATGTGACTGGCAGGCAGTTTAAAAAGAAAAAAAAAGAAAACAAAACATCGTATTTTTTTTTTCAAAATGTTTCTTTTCTCAGTACATCACTCAATAGTGTGCTATTAAGGTATATGGGAAATGGTGTTACTAGTTACTGCAGTTTCTTCAGAAAATAGCTACTGGTGGTTTTAGTCATATTAGGGAGAGTTCTGTTAATGGGATATTTGGTATTTCCACCAAGATAAAACACATTGTTTGTCATGGTGAAATGTCCCAGTGCTCAGCATTAGTTTGGAAGCAGAGCCTGATACAAGAATGAAGGAACATGATGGGGTATTTCCTCAATCTGTGATGGACCTACAGTAGAACTCCCATGCAGATTTTTAGTGCAAGTCTGGGTTACTTGCTTTCCTGCTTTGTCTCATTGACATGGAGGTAGAAGTAGTTCACAGGTGCACCATCAGGCCAGTAATTATAGACAGAAAGGTCTAGACACTAGGAAATAAGGAGGTAGGTATCAGCAATATTTAAAAGCCCTTCCTCAAATGTGTAGTCAGTTCTTCCTTGATGAAATGAGCGATTTAACTGTCTTGACTAGTTGGTGTGGATCTACTGTTTGTTACAAGAGATGGTAATCTCTGAGTGGGAGTTGCTGTCTCCAAAATTCTCCTGACATTTTACAGAATGCTCATAGCCTCTGCCTTGGGACCCTGGTTCCCAGCTTTTGCATATGTTTATTCTGTCTTCCAAGGTACTTTGCCTCTCTCTGTGCTGTGCTCATAGTAATTAATCTCTGTGTTCCTCCTTGATAGGGGTGGATATCTTGAATAATCAATGTCTCTGAAAGACTCAGATGAGTTTACATCCACACCACTCATGCAGCAAAGTTAGAAGGGAACCATATGCCTTGAGCTGTGCTTAGGCAGATACTGGTTCTTCTCTGGCATGTATGTAATCCCTCCTTTTCTCCTGTGCATGCAATGTAGATGCCAGAGATTGAGGGGAACATTTTTAGAAGACTAACGGCAGGAAACTACATATGTTTGGGACCAGTAATCCCACTTAATCATTTGGATGTCTTCAGCACCTTTTGCGCTAAGATGGTTTTTTTACAAAAGTCTTTTCCAGGTTCTGTGGACCAGAACCTGGTTTTAAATTCTTGGCAAAGGCAAGGGAGTTCTTGCATCAGCTGTTGGAGATGCTTTATTTTATGAAGTTTAGGCAGAGAGGAAGATTTCCCCTGGAGGATTTGGGCCAAGAAAAAGCACACTTCTCCTGCAGTGTCTAGCCCAGATAATGCTCCTCTTCATCACTCTTATGGTGCTGGAGTGTTGAACACTTTCCACAGGCATGCAGGCCTGGCAGGAATTACTCCCTGACCTTCCTAAACTGCAGGCGAACCTACACAGGAATGATCTTAACTTGATATACCACCACCTTTCTTCCAAGGCCCCACCCTGTGCCTGCAGCCATCTCTGGGTGGAAGGCAGCAGCTGGTTAATAGTGCAGAGGAACAGTACATGATTGTTTAGGACAGGAAGTTGCAATATCCACTTGTAAGAATGTAATTGCTTTTGAGCTGGAACTGGGCCAGAACGGTTGATTCCAGCTGGTAGGAACAGCTGCAGCTGCGAAGGCAGCCAAAACTGGGCCTGCTGCACGGACGGGAAGGAGAGAAATGGAGCTTGCCAGCAACCTTCTGAACCCAGAAGTGTGCAGGGGAGGACCCTGCCCAGATGCCTCATTCTCCATTCTCCCCTGCATGATCTGTGGGGAAACCCGCGGAGGAGCAGGCCAGAGACTGCAGCCAGCTCCAGCTCGGGATTTCTGGCACTGAAAGGACTCTCCAGAGTTTTGCTTGCACTCCAGCTACCCATGCCGATTGCCTGTTCATCTCCACTCTCCCATTCAAATTTTTTCAGCTTACTCAAATCAGTGTCACTGCATTCTTATCCCTTTGCCTACCTCTTCTTAGGGCAGCTTTCACTGGCTAAATCTTGTGACGAATCCCCCTCTTCAATGACAAGGAACTACTGGTTTGTGTATATTGTACTGTCCAAGGGCTTGTTATGTTTCCCACCATCAGGTCTCTACTTGGACCATAAACTCTTTTCGTGGGGCCAGTCTGCTGCTCTCTTAGTGTGGCGTCGATCACAAAGCCCCATTCTTCATTGGTTCTTAAGGCAAAATGGATGTTATAAGTAATAACAAGCTTTGTTTGCATTATGATAGTGTCTTGAGAATCCAAATGTATGTGGAGCATGCTATCTTAAATACACTCAGAAACCTCACTCTGTTGTCAAAAGATTTTGCTGCCTTTGATACTAAAAGTCTCCTAGGATAGTAACTGACCACATGAATCCAACAAACAGATCAAACACAACTGTTCCAACAGCTATTTTTCTTTTTTTGAACTTGAAATCTCTATTTGAAAACCTTAACAGAAAAAATCATGGGACATGTGCCAGTCTGACACAACAGTGGCTTGATTTTGTGACTGGGCTGTGAAACCACATGTTTTGCACACTCAAAACTCCCTGGTTTTCTCCAGCTTCACTCCAGTTTTCCATAGTTAGTTTTGCAAGTAAAGGGATGTGTGACTTCTGCAAGTGTTAGAAAATATGACTGGTCTGCCAAGCTGTCTAATGCTGTCTGATATGTGCAAGCATGGGAAATAAAAATTCTTTTTCTTTAGAAAATTCTCCTATATTGCCTGGAGGTTCTTGTGCTCAGAACTGCTTTCCACAATCGTGCAGTATGTCAGGGAAGGCTATGGTCACAGGATTCCTTCTACTTCATCATAGTGCCAAGCCTTCAATTAGCCTATGTAGCTTCTGTAAGGGCAGATCCTTTACCCTTTGGCTGTCTTAAAGTACCATATTGGGGGCAGGATACTTGATATAGTTTCTTAGTACTTGAGTTTTTTAATTCAGCATGGTCTTAATGAAGAACACTTTGATCTTACCCAGCTACCTTAGCCTGGTTTAAATTAAAGGAGAGTTTTGGGAAGAGTGCCAAGAGAAGTATTTACAGCATCCAATATAGACAACACAGCTACAAATGTTTATAAAAGAGGTAGGCAAAGAAATTACAGAAGGAGAACACTTAATCTAATCACAGCAAGCTCATATCTAGCAGGATCTTTCATGTTTTAGCTGACTTGTCAATGCCCCAAAATCCTTGTCAGTATTTTTGCTGCCTTACGTATCTGCAGCTCAGAGAGTGCTTTTCAGGGCCAGCTCTGTCCTGGATGAAGGGGGTCAGCTCTGTAGCAGCTCTTTCTCTTGACTATTACTTTTTCCCTCGTTCTAAGGCAGTGCCAGGTTTATGCTATGCCCTCTATGGCTTTGACACTGCTTGGATATGTTCTGTGTCCTTAGTACTTTCCTTTGATGACAGAGCTGGCAGAGTCTATGTTTCTGTGGCTCACAGTTTCCACCCACCACGTATTTGCGTTTCCTACCAACTTGTATAGTAATAAATGTACTTCTTCTAAACCCATAAACAGGATCAGTGATGATGATGTCTATCTTGTGACTGAGACTGGGTACAGGGATCACAGAATCACAGAATCACAGAAT
>NW_009694898.1:0-14460 GCF_000703405.1 Apaloderma vittatum
CTGTGCGGGCTGCGTTCCGCTCCCGCTTTTGTTTTGGGTGGGGTTTGTTTGCTTGCTTTAATTAAGCCCTTTGAACAGCTTAGTGGTTCTGCTTTTAGGCACCTAAAAGTCTCCGTGGGAGACTGGTTACCCCAGCCTGAGGCGTGGCACAGCCACGGTGGGGGCTGCCGCTCAGCAGTAAAAACAGGAAAATATTTTTTAAAATGTTACATCTTTGTGTTTTGTTTTGGGGTGTTTGTGTGTTTTGTGTTTGTTTTTTTCCTTCAGTTTACAGAGGAAGCAATACAAACATCAGCTTACAAAGACCGAAGAATAGTTACATAGGGGGAAGTACAAAATAGAAGTACGTAACAGTAACATTTTCATCTTCTTTGCTGCTAAATACTTAAGCCCTTCCCCTCCTTCAAAAGAAATAAAGTTTACTCAGTTTTCCAACAGTATTTGTACCATTTTTATTTGTAAAAATAACCATCTGAATGCATTGCAAGAGTAGTTTACAGTTAGGGTTCTTCATTACATTAATACAGCATTCAGTAGTTGAAAAAGTTAAAACTGTGCTTGAGAAGATTCAGGCTGAGTTTCCAAGTCATTCACTAAAGTAAGTCTTTTTCCTCATTTTGCATGTGACATTGACCCAAGTCCTCAAACTTCAATTTACAAAAGCAAACGATACTGACAAAACCCCACTGAAACCATCAAACAATATTTTATATTTTTTGTTACAAACGTTATGCAAAATATAACACTGGCACCAGATTCGTATCACCATGGTTCGTAAAGATATATTGCACATGCTGAAGCATAAAATATAAGACAAAACCTACAAAACATAAGATATTGGCTTTAATATGTAGATCACTGCATAAGAAACGCATAAAATTACATTTTATACACACACTCAGATTGTCACTAGTTTCAAACGCCCTTCCCTATAACACTGACCTAAGGTTTACTTTTTGTGTAATAAGAAAGCATTTTCAGCATTGCAAAAATTATACATTATTCCTATAGAAATTTAGCATATTAATTTTCATTTCAATGCAGGTAGAACATACGAAAAGAAGAAACACTTTATACATTCAAAGAAGGTCTGAAATGAAAATTTACGGGTAATAGATATTGCTTTTATAACACTCAAATGAAAAAAAGGACAAATTTCACAAAACATTTCCATAATACACAAATATAAAAAGGCACTCTAATGTTTCTTACATGACTAAGAATAAAAATCATGATTTTTTTAAATTTTTTTTTTTTAAGTCATCCTCAAGATACATAACCGAGTTTCTCAACAGTACAATGGATAAACAATTCATTTCATGTGTTTGTTCTAATTCGATAACCCGGCAGCTGTTTTACTGCGCGAAAGTACCAAACACATTATGGTGCCCTTTTAAGTAGCGATGAACAGAATTCCCCTGAGCTATTTCACAGCAATTTCAGGCAGTCTGGAGGTTGCGACTCGGTACTTAGGAGGGAGACTTGGGACCCCATCCCGCTAGGGATTCCACCTGCCGCTGTGGTTAAAATACAGATCGAAAGGATCCCACCGACACACCCAGGCAGGCGCCTGCCCCTTCCCAAAAATACCTTTTGCTTGGTGCGGACACGGGAGTCGTCCACGCGCCATAAATTGCAGGATCCAGGGTTAAGTGCAACAACTTAACGCACGACTAACTCTACTCTTGTAAAAAGTGTCCACGAGAAAGGCAAGGTGATTATTTACAAGAGTAAAATTATTCCCATGCTTAAATACCTGCCCCTCAGTTACAAATTCGTTCCTACACACGATGAATTATATTACAGATGCCTGTACTAGCCTACAACAGAAAGGGACTCAGTAACTCACGCGAGGTGTGGGACAGGCCGGTAGCGAGTACTTCCAAACGTCCTGCTCGTGACACTTTTCCTCCCAAACACAGCATACTCGAGACACGACTCTCGCAATGCCCTTAAGATGCCAACAAATCGTGCGCTTCTACCATTTTTTGGAGCACGGCATACTTACGTCACTGTTCGTTTACAGGCGCGTTTAATCAGTAAAGTTGAGGTTTGGTTCCTAGAAGGCTCCAAGTGATCCAGGAATGGCCAGTGCTTCTTTCTCTCCTGTTGTACGCATCTCGCTGGCCAGAGTTACAAGGTATTGCAGATATACAGCCTTTTTCTTTTTACCCAGCAACTCTGTACAGTAGCAAGCGAAAATACTGAATTTTTTGAAACAGTTGCTTAAAATAATACAACGTCCTCTTCATAAAGAGGACTGCTTTCCTCCTGATGAAGCAACATCGTGTCGGACAGCATAACTTTTGGGATTCCAGGGTGAGAATTATAACTAAACCTGCCAAGGAGCTTAACTACATCTCTGGTTAAAACAAGATTAAAAGGCTGATCCTAGTGTCAGCCATTTCCCATCTATTTGTTTTCAATGCCATCAATCCACATTAAAAAAAAAAAAAAGAGACCAAAATTTGTGATTTCTCTTAATTTCTGAACGGACACCACTGAAAACTTTTAATGACTGATCTCTCCTCTTATTTTCAATGCTTGATCTAAGGTGGTTATTGCTATTCTGCAACTTCTAAGAAAGCAAAAACATGGAGAAAAATCCATCATAAAAATGTTATTCTGTTTCCCGCGCAAGACTCCAGGCACCCTCGCGAAGCGCGTCAGCCCGTCCTGTGCCTACTCAGGCCATCAGCTTTGCCTAGATTCACATTTTTCATTTTGCTTCGTGTCATGCCAAGCCGTATGCACAAACGCTAATGAGGAGAACAAGCCACGGTTATTTTGTCCTGGGCATTCATTTCATTTCAAATAAATATAAAAGACATTTACATTAAAAGTATACAAACATATTCTTTCGTCTGGAAGAAAAGAACAACCCGTGGTCAACGCATCACCAGTTACAAACGTCGACTTGAAACCTGCGTTGTAAAATGTAGAATTCACGCAAGACTATTCATTACCTCAAAAAGTTTATAATTACATGGTTTAGAAAAACTACTTCATTGTGTCACTCACATTTGAAGAAAAAAATAAAAGTAGCAAAGTCTTCCGTTTAATTACTGAAGCGTTTTGGTCCTCTTGGTACAGCTGGTTAGTCCATGATACCTTTTTTTTTTGGTTTGGGGGTTTTTTTGTGTGGTTTTTTTTTTTTGTTTTTAAATTGTTTAAAAAGTCTCATTCTTCCTTTTGTACATCTGTTGCAGAGGAGGGTCGTGGTCCGTTTGACCTAGAAACTTTGGCAGAAGGAGTAAACATATTCACAAAGTTGACACTGCTTGAAAAGCTGGTGGCAAAAGGCTTTTCTAGTACGTCTCTCCAAGCCCCTGTGCAGTACACTGCTATGTTTTGTGGTGTTTGGTATTTCAGCTTTTGGTGTTCTGCTTTCATTGCTTTACCTTTGCTCCGTTAATGCAACCACTGGCAGAAGTATTTTCAAATTTGATACTGTTTACAGTAAAAATGAGTTATTTAAGCATAGAAAACGAGAAAAAACATCCTTTTAAGTTGGCAACTCATTATAAGCTTTTACATACACCTCTGTCTACACCCAATTTATTTTTTTCCCCTTTTTTTTTTTCCTTTTTTTTTTCCTGGTAGTAAATTCATGGTTAATGGCTCAGGTGAGAGAAACATCTAAGACCCCAGTCATTAGCTGTAGTGCAAATAAACCACGTGTTTGTGCTGAATTGAAAACAAATAAGGGGCCAAGTGGTTTTCATTTTATACAAGTGGTTCCACTAATGTCCGCAGGAAGATAGGGTGGGACAGATAGAATTTGGCCTTAAAGAGCTAATATCTATATTTTTCTAATGGTGTGCTGCAACTAAGAACTGTAAAAAGTGCCTTCCGTACATTTAAGTGCTAATAACACGCAGAATGTAAAAAGTTTCCTTTCCTGTAGAAAAGTAATACAGCCAGTTTTAAGATTTACAACTTTGGTTTGTGTAAAAAAAAAAAAAAGGAAAAAAAGAAAAGAAAAAAGAAAGCTAATTAACAGAAGCCCTGGCACGAGGAAACAGACAACCACGGGAAAGGGGTGATGCTTGAATCTATGAAGGCTACACTGGAAATACGTTTGTGTACTAAAGGTACAGCTAAAACGTGTAAGAACTTTTTTACAAAGAGTTCCCTGTTTATTTGTGCTGTCAAAAAGAAAAAAAAAGGCATTTTCTCTTTTTCTACTTAAAATAAGAGGTAGAGACTTTCCACAGGGGCACTTAGGGCCTAAAGAAAACATCAGGAAGCTGAAAAGCTGCAGAACATTAATGGGAATATGTTCCAGTAAATCCCTCTTAACTTTGTTATTAAAAGGCTTGATTCGCATCAGCGCTACAATGATCTGTCAATACCTACTTGTCAAGAACAATAGTTCAGAATGTAGCTGTGGGATTTAAGCTGTTTAAAAAGACAAAAGTAAAGCTGAAATGAAATAATAATAATAATAATGGGGGGGGGGCATGAAGGTTTTGAATACCAAAAAAAGTCAAAACGTTTCAGAATCCGAGTCGTTTTCATTGTACCCATCCTCTGTTCCTACGTTATTACTCAAGGGCTTATTGTAAGAGCTAACGCTGCCCGTGCTGGAGCCATCGCAGAGGTGTGTCCTGCCCGAATTGTCTTTTTTAAAACAAGCGAAGTTGAAAGCCGTCACTGAACTGGAAGGAGAAAAAGGCATCATGGTAGCCAAAATGAGTGCCAGGCAGTCAGCCACGTCTTTGTTAGGAGCGCAAGCCAGGGCGGGCGTATGACCTGGGCACAAACGCAGACAAGGCAACGGTTAGTACGGAGGGCACGGAGCCCGGCGCCGAGCATTCCTCAGATACATCTCTAGGGGACGTGGGGAGCGGGAGAGGGATGTTCAGCGGCGGTCATGCCAGGCAACGGGGGGACGGGGCTTCTTTGGAATTAGACATGCTGGGAAAATACACACTTTATGGAGCGTTTAAATCACCGGGACCACAACAAGCACTACTGTTTGTTTGCGTTTTGTTGTTTGGGATTTTTTTTTTAAACCAGGCGGCAAACAGGCTTCACGGTATGAATACAAGCAGTGGCTAAACACGGTCCTACAGCGCAGGCGGTGTGATGGATACAGAACACGGCGGCTGCGGCGACGGGGACAGAAACTGGCTCCAGTTTCTGTGTGCACAAACAAGTCTCATTCTGAGAACAACGACTTTCATTAGAATGGAAAAGGTATTAGTTTTCGAAATATTTTGAAGTAATAAGCAAACGATTTTGAAGACTGGTCAGCTGCATGTCCACTCAGCTGAGAAAGCAGTTTGTTTAGGAATTAAATTATCCAGGGAAAAGAATTAGACCATTGCATGTGCAGCAGGTATGACTACATGGATGTTTAGTTACTCAAGTTGTGTTAGAAGAATAACGACGGTGTTCAGAAAGCGTGGCACACTGTTTAAACATAAAGTTAATATTACGGAGGTGTCAGTAACACAAAGAACTGGGGAGCCATTAACAGCTTGTCTTCCCTGACTCCTCTTTGACCTGGCTCCTCTCCAAGCACTGCCCCTAAAGCAGCTCTTCACCTACACGGATGCTGGGAGCCAGCACGCTGACTGCCTGCTGCCCGTACATTTTGTTGGCTGCTGTATCGCACTCCAGCACTTTTCCAGCGAATCCGCCTTCAGGCTAAGGGCAAATCAATTCTTTTGCAGATGGCTGCAGCGATGACCACGGCCGATACCCTAACTGCCTCTGCGGGCAGGGACACCTGCAGCGTGGAGGAGTTTGGTGGACGTTTACAAGTGAGCACGGTTTTGCAGCAAACCACCCACACTGAGGCACTGACTGCAGTGAATGCACACCCTCAATGGGATTTCCTCTTCTACTGAGTTCCAAGTGTGAATATTCTTTACAGTTGGACTTGAAATGGAAATCACACTTAACGTTTGTCTTTTAAACTGCGTATTTTGACTGCAGTCATTCCTAGGACAATTAAGTGTGTATAAAATTTAAACTTGGATTTTAATTCGTTACATACGTGCAAATTACCTGTCTCTGTGTGTACCATTTTAACAATAGAAACTGTTGTTAGAAGCCTGGTTCATTTTTCCTTCCCCTATCTCTAGAATGAGGTTAGGGCCAGACACCTTCCGGGAACTCGCTCATGTAAATAAATCTAGGTAGCATCCAGTTGTTAGCAAATACTCACCACTCGGTTCTTTTCATCCATAGATCTCAAATGCCTTGCAATGATGGGTGAGTAATATTATTGTTACTTTACAGACAGAGGAAGATGGAGGCACTGAACTGTTACATTAATGTCATGAAGTCAGTGTCATAAGACAGACCAGCTTATTTCAGGAAGACCTTCTTGAAAAGGTTAATTACAGAAGCACGGCCCTCTAAGGGCTTTATAAGGTTTGGGGAAGGACTTCATTGAGATCTGAAACAAAATTATCAGATTCATTAACTAATCCTGTATTTTATGAGGCAATAATAATCTCCTTGCATCTTGGATTAGGTCAATTGGTAAGCACAGGCTTTGCTCTCAGAATGAGCTAGGACACAACCAAACACATGGTGATGGTTTTCTTCCTACCCATTAAAGCATGCGCTGATTGAATGCATAATCCTTAATTCTTCTGCAAGGCGTCAGAATTATCCGGTGCCACTTGCATGTTTAGGAAATTCAAGTTACCACTGCTCTCAAGCATTAAAAAAGACTAGCTGTTGACAGTACATGCAAAATGAACAGTGAAAGGGACCACTGTGATGTTCAGAATAATTTTTATATTCAAGGGAAATAACTAGTTGTGCTTTGGTTTATTTTATAATAGGTACTCACACAGCTTAATGTCTGTTCTTGAAAGGATAAAAGCATCAATGATGTCTATCATCAGCTTTTAAGTCTACTGCTTCGATATGTTGTAAAATTACCTGTTAGGTCCTACTGAAGATTGTCAAAGTGTATTATTGACTTACCATTTTCATCTACTGCCAGGACACATGCCCCTTTGGCTAGCAGCTCTTCAACCACCAGCTTTAAGCCATTTCGTGCAGCAATATGGAGAGGTCTGCAAAAACATAACAACTAAATTCAGGTTCAGTTTAAAATAGACTTTATGAAAAAAAGTTAGGTAGTACTTAAAGCATACCCAGCATCAGAAAAAGAATGTTTTCCTGCTTTGGAACATTACAATTATATTGTAGACATTGCATTATATTACAGCAATTAAATAATCCTCATGGTCCACACCTATAAAACATGTGTAGGACAAATATAATGACCTCCATATATACAATGATTGCTTAACATTTTCCAATCTAAAGGCTTTCTTTAAAAAGCTCTCACTGTTCACAGCACGCAGCTGCCATTTAAAAGGAAAATGAAGAAATGCCTTTGTTCCATCCTTAATTCTGGACACCACGGACTGTTCAAAACCATTGTACCGCTTTTTTATCCTTGAATACTCGATTGCTAACCTCTGTTACTGCAGAGCAGACGGGAATTAAAACTAACCACTGGTTTGCCCTTTTCCTGGGCTGACACCCAGTGCTCCACTTTGACGTTGGAAGGGGAAAAAAAGGGCTAAGATGGAATGAATTCTGCCACAGGCAGACGATCTGCCGCCTGAATTCCTGGTTGAACCTGCTACTGTGGGATTCCCCCATACCGGTCAGACACGGCCCATAATGTGTGGTATGGACAGGAGTTGCACATAAAATACCACCTAAAAACCCTCTGAAAATTAAATGGACCGCCTGAAGTCTAAATAAATTATTTAGATTTAAGGTGAAGCTCAAAACCCTAGGAAATGCCAGATGTGGACCTAAACATTCACGTGATCAATTAACATCTTGATACGGCCTTCCAATAAATGCCCTCATATAATTTTCCCACCGAACTATGTATAGAATTGGCATCAAAGGAATAAAAATTAAAAGGGAAAATGCAATAGAAATTTGGACTCTTCAAGGGCAAGCACTCAAAAAAAAAATACATTCAGAAATTAACTTTTTTGTTCTATGTAAAAATCTGAGATATGAATTTGAAATGCTAAATTGGAATCTTCTGGTAAGTCAACTGAACTCGAGAGGATCAGGCTTTACTTACGTCTGCAATGCATTATTTTTTGCATTAATAAGGCTCTGTTCTTGTATCTTGTCAAGTATTAACAAGGCACATTTTTCATGACCCTGTGGTCGGGGATAAAAAAAAACCAAATAGCATTAACTTGCTGAGGAGCTTGAAATTGAGGCAAAAGAAATGTTACATAAAAAAGTGAAATTTAGTAACTCAGTTTGAAATACAAAACAGACCACTCAGTCTATAAGGATATGTGTGTAGTAGGTGAACTGTAGGAGCCTTAAAATACCATTTATGCCCCGCCAGTGTTAGGATGCTTTAGCATATTTGGAAATTTAGACATTATCCCATCTTTCAACCCTCCATTCATGGCATATGAGTTCACCTTCTCAGCTTCCAGAGGAGACTCGTATTTCTCTTATATAGTAACACAGAAAGGGATGGTTTAATCCCAGAAACAAGTACTTCCCATGCCTTTAAATGACGTTCTGTATTATAAATAAGCTGTTTCAAAATTCCCTCAGCGTAAGAGCTCTAACAGTGAAACTTTGAAACTAATATAGAGCCGGGCCTTATTTTCTGTGGGAAAAGACAGAGGCCTTCCACTTACTTTACTGCTAGCCAAGTGCAAAGACGTATTCAACTCCTTATCCTTTAACGTCAGGTCAGCCTTGGCAATGTTCACCAAAAAGTCTGAGGCGTAGAACGAGAATCACCAAACAAACCCAAGGAGCAGAGGAACATGTGAAAACAGGAGAAGAACTGCCAGGTCAATATACATGTGCACACATGCTCATCAGTGAAGCCTTTCTGTGACGTGAGCTTTATGGCCACGAACTGAAAATAACCAAGGAGAACAGGCTCATCTCGTGCAGTTAACCAGCAAGCAAGGGCAGAGCCAACAGCTTATTCTTTGTGCCCCAAACTGCCAAGCATATATTAACCTTAATTTATTTGTGAACTTCCCCATTTACAGAAATGGATATAAAGAAAATAGGGTGCAGTCAGTGCTGCTGAAGGTAGAGAAAAGGGAATTCTGTTAAGCCAATAAGATCCTAATCTCTCTGTGTAGCCTGGAAAAAGCAGCTGCTGATGGCTGCCATTTCGAGAACAGCACTTCCCCTTATGAGAGATGGAAAAAAGGTTACACAATCTTTTTCACACACGCAGATTTACTGCTCCATAAAATCAAGGAACTAAACGGGAGAACAGAATTACTACTCCCATCATGCTCTTTACAGTGTGCTCTTAGAAGCCCAAGACTCAAGTTTGTTATTGCCAATGTCCACCAATACCGCTGAGAAGGAAAAGAAGTTTTTTACAGTTGTAAAGGTACCTTCCTACGGACACCCACATAACTTCTTTTCTTTGCTTAGTTTTCCCAGGAAAAATAAAAAAGATTACTTATTTGGGATAGTAACTGCAGTTGCACTCGCCCTTCGAGATGAACAGAGGCAAAGATGCACCTACCTACAGCACCTACGTGGCCGTTCTGAGCTGCCATCATGAGCGGAGTTTTCCCCGCGTGATCCGCAGCGTTCACTTGTGCGCTGTGGCTCAGGAGGAGCTGGAGGCACTCCACGTGATCCGCGAAGGCTGCTGCGTGAAGGGGCGTTCTGTGGGGAGAGGAACACGGCCACGGCTGGTGTGAGAGAACGGCAGTACTCCCGTTTCACTCACCTTCCCAGAAACCTGAAGGTGCAAGACATTTTTTATTTTCTTATTTTCCTATGAAACTTTGTGTTATCACCAGGAGGATGTTACGGTAGCAGCAACTCAAGTGAGTTAAATGATATTTACAGCCTATGTCCTGGTGCAGCACGAACTTTCAGAAAAAAGGGAAGCACAATGTGGATATGGTAGCGTGGAGGTACGATGCTGCGGAGAATCTCACACTAGGAGCATGTTTATTTTAACAGAACATACTGCGTAATAGGAAAAGCAGTGCAATCCCTCACATTTATTCATCTGATTTTATTTTTTTTAACAAGCCTAAGATGGGAAGAACTATCAGAAAAGAACAGATCCATTATTTTAGAAACCGTTTTAAGTCATACTCAAAAAAACCTGCAGCAACAAGCTACAATAAAAGTAGTATTACAAAAGGCAGAAGGAACTCAATCCACTTAGAAGGTTATTAGATTCCATGAGACTCGACACTAGAATTTGTTCGCTGTCTCTCTATAGAATTTCGGGTCTGAAGTGTGACTAACAAAGATGAAGGCAAGTTGGTAGCGCCCCAGCTACTGGTGTTACTTCAGGCGATCAGTAAGGGTGAGGTGGTCTTACCCCTATAGGAGTAAGTAATCACCATCACTGCAGGTCTTGAATCTGTCTGAATTAGCAGACAGTTCAATTTTTAGAATTTCAGCAATTTCAATTTAAAAATATTTATGTATGCACACACCCACATAGTGAGATTATCAGCGGGACACGTTAAGGATGTGGCTGAATGCACACGCCTTGCTCTATCAGTATGATTTTGCTGCATAGATGTTTTGAGCTGCGTGCCATGAGAACGCTAACATAACATTAAAATTTTTAATGAAATACTCTTCTATGCATGATATCACTCCATTTAGCAAAGAGAAACCACCTACAGTCACAGCTGTTCTAAACAAACAAAATGCCATTTCTTTTGTATTTCTTTTCACAGGAACTATGAAATAGAATACTTGATAGTATTCTTGCTTCAAGTGAGCCACCATTTAATTCTGTCTCAATGTAAAGTGCTGCCTGAAAGGGTCAGCGCGACAAGTCTTAGTTCAACCATATCAGATAAAGATTATGGAAAATACTAGATGGAGTCACAAAGACGAAATGCAGTTTAAGAAACTATTACCTTCCTTTGTCATCTTTGCAGTTGACAATGCTGGCATCGATGGCTCCGATGAGCAGGGATGCACAGTTTTCATGATCGTTGATTCTGCCACAGAAAAGACATTTTCAGAAAGGTAAAAACTCTCCATCTTTTCCCACTTTTCAGTATTAATTTACTTCACTTCCTATTAATATTTATTTCTTACTGGTTATTTATAAATTACCCAGACATAACTTTGTTCTCATGCTTTCAGTCATGGTTCTGATTATTCATCATCTCTCCATTTAACCAAACTGGACCTGCTCCTATGAATTTCAGTCTCTGAAGCAATGCTGATCCTCCAATTCATGAGGCACAAACTCGGGATTAAAGCCTTTAATACCTTAAAATCCCTTGGTCTAAATGCCAAACACACCTGGATCTGGAAGGCAATCAGTCAAGATACCTGTGCATAGAAAGCTTTATTCCGATGTTTTGGGTAGTGAAGCCCACATCATTTCCAACTCACACATTTTTAATACTGTTTGTACTCACTTAATACTCTTTCTGGTTACTGTTAACTTCTCTCATTTCATTATGAAAATGAACAGTGTTTAGTAATGGTATTGGGCATATAGTCTAGCTAACACACATCCACCCTGGATTAGCAGCTATTTTCACTTTAAATTTGCAGAAATTTTAAGTTGCACACATTTTAACGGGTCTGAGAATTACATATTAGTTTAAAAAATATGAATATTGGAAAAAAAGTACAAAGTCATAACTAGAAATTCAGATTTCAAATACCATATTTCAGTCACAGATTATTTTATTTTAAGCAGAGTAAAAACAGTGCTTTATATATGCTTTTTTTCATCTGATATATTGGCCTCTTATAATTTCAAGGTTTGATACATGACAAATGACTTTTCTACTCTCTGGCAATGTGGACTGTAGAAGTGAAGCCTACACAGTAGTAACTCCTATCATTATTTCTGGAAGCCTTTCATTCTTCTAAAAGAACACAGAATAGAACACAGTCATTATAATTCTTGGCAGAAATTAGCATTTGTTTTTCAGTGCTTAATTCCATACTCTTCCAATGGCTTACGTGTTTTAAGAAGTGTGTTAGGTTCTACAAATGAAGTAACCTTGCATTTTTAGAAAGATGTGTTTGCAATTATGTTATGAAAAGTTACAATTTTGTTCTGCTAGAGTCATTCCCACATGAAAACAGACTGCTTTCTTTAAGTAAGTGTGTATAAAATACATGCATGGAAGAAGATGAATAATTTGTAATAGCCACCACCTTTTTGTTGTGCTTAAGTAATAGGAAAAATTTGGATACAGAATCTGCCTCTATAACCAACCAGTCCCTTTGGCTAGAAGTTGGATAAGAAGTACTAAACTTTGAAAATAGAGAATATCTCAGAAGCAAAAAAGACCGTGAGAAAGATCAGTCTGGAAAATCCTCGGCTAAGGATGTCTTGGAAAAAATGTAGCCTGCACAGAAGATCATACTAGCACGACATGGGTTGTTGTTTCCAATCCTCTCACGAACGCTTTTTTCCTACTGTTAGAAATAATCATCTTGATTCTGACAAATTTCTTAACTTTCAGACCCCGGGTTTCAAAGGAACCTCAGAAGCTCATGCTTACACTGACCAAGGCACTATAGCCCAGGTCGTGGCCTAAGAATGGAAGAGCCATGAAGTTCCAGACTGCGTGCAGAAAAGGCATAGGTCTATAGTCGTGAGCAAGGGAAAAGGAACTAAAGGGGAGCAGAAATGCAGCTATTTAATTACAAATTGGAATTTCATCAAGTAGCCCAAATGTATGAAATGTGTATAAAAGTGTTCTTTACCCTGCCACTTTTTCAGCAGAAGTATAAGCACAACTTTACGATCAGCTTTAAAATTATTTGCTCATGCAAGTAGTCTGAGGATAACAGAACAGAACAAAAGCTTTCTTCCCATACTACTACATTTCCCAGGCATATCTTAAAGTATTTGCTACTGGAGATTTCTACTTACACGGCACAGTGCAATGGAGAGAAGCTATTACCATAGAATGTGCGGAAAAGTTTTTGTTCCAATAGTACCTCTAGGCAGTTTTCATGACCTGTAAGAGACAGGACATTTAAGTGTTGCACAAAGCAAGTAATTCACTTGATTCATATTAGGCTTGTACAGATTAAAATTTAAGACTAAGTTCAAAGTTGAACAGAATGTATATATATATGCTTTCATGGAATAAAATCATTAAAAGATTTGTTTTTTAATGGCAGCAGCAAGATAGATGCAGGCTAATAGCAGCACTTACTGAAGAAAAGGAAAGGAAAGAAAATCTCCTTCTGACGTGATGTTATGTAGGTTGCCTTACACATCTCCAAATTGGTCTTAAGTTTTGGGATGAGGAACCTTTATCCTTACATTAAGCAACAAATTCAGATTATCCAGTTTAAAACAATCAGCACAGTTCACAATAACCATCTAGTCCTGTGGTCTTTCACATCCATAAATAAGGAAGTGACACCTCAAAGGAGCATTTCTGGCCCCACAGAAATCAATGAGAATTCTATCACCAACACTAGTAAAACCAGAATTTCGCCCTGGCCTCCTGTGCCAGGGAGCAACTGAGCTGCAAAGCCACAGGCAAGTATTGCTGGAATTCCACCCCAAAGGGTGAACGTGGCAGATGCCAGCTCTAGAGAGTGAACGGAGGGGAGAGAATTTGCCTCTTCCTTTCAACCTTCTCAAAGCGTTAGGCTGCTTTGCTATCATGTTTCCCTGAATCTGAGGCTGCATTTGGGCTTGGCAAAAGTCTATGAGGAGGAACTCACCGTTGTAGCAAGCCCAGTGCAGCGGTGTGTAACCTTGGTTATCTTTCAAACTGCAGTCCTCCTCCGAAAGTGCCACCTGCAGTAACTCACTCAGCCAAGTGGCGTGACCCCGAGCTGCTGCGAAGTGCAGCGGCGTCCTGCCTCTGGCGTCTTTGCACAGAATAGATACTTCTTTCTCCAGCAGCATCTGAACGCACTCTTCATGCCCGGTCATAATCTGAAAACAAGGCAATAAGTAAAGAGGTTGACATACTACAGACTTTTGCCCAGGAAATACAGAATAGGATCGATGCCTGTGAACTGGAAAGGGCCTAGATGGGATTCAGAAGGCAGAGGTGAAAGCTCCTTTGCTCTCACAACTATCTGTGATGATAACTGATACACTGAAATGTATTTGCTGCTGTCTTTTCAAAGACACTGGTTCTGAGTCTGTGGAAGATACTCCACGAAGTGAGGCACAAAAGCAAGGAGGAGTTTAAGGAAACAGATGAACAAGGGCTGAGGTTCAGAAAACCTGAGCCTGGCCTCTCAAAACTGTGTATAAATGTGAGAGAAAACTAAGAACTGAGAAGAAAAATGGCTCAAGAATATTATCAGAAATATAAAACGCTGCTTTATCAGCTGGCTGGCCACTATCAGTGATGGCTGTATCATACAGGTTGGCGCTGGGCTCTTGGGCACGTTCAGGTATTGCTGTCAATGCAGAACAGAATTATGCCATAGCTTTTTTTGCAGACTTGTGCTGGGCTCCTAAGCTGAACC
>NW_009694898.1:14491-18087 GCF_000703405.1 Apaloderma vittatum
CTCACTGCACTTATCACAGAGTTCTGTATAAATATCGCCTCTTGCATCAACTTCACATTGGGTAAGACGCTGACGCCTAGAAAAGATTAGATTTGCCTCCAGTTTCACTACTTTTAGGAAGAACTTGAGGCTTACTTATTTACACCGTCCTCCCCAAGAAAATTTAAAATAACTGCTAGGCAGTACTTCAAAAAAATTATTTTCAGAATTCATCAGGTGCTCAGCTATGAGAATAGTAATGGCTATTGTAAAGTGTCTAGAGCCAAGAAAAATTGTCTTATCAGTATTTTAGCTAATTAATTGAAGCAAATGTTAAATAAAGTCAAAAGCAGACCATTACCGAGAGCAGACCTAACCTGCTTTTAACCTCTTTCACTGTGCTCAGTGATGTTTCCAAGCATTTGCAGTATTCCCTACATTCAGTATTCCTGTATTTATAAGTGAGCTGTAGTCACAGTAAAAGAAACAGTGAAGAATCATAAAACTTAAGTCACCCCTCGATGTAAAGCTGTGCATCCCAGGAGATCAGCTGCATCAACAGATGCTTCTTTTTCAAGTAATAAAGAAACAGCATCAATGTGCCCATATGCCACTGCAAGCATTAGTGGGGTTCTGGAAAAAACAAAAACAAAGCAGTCACAGCTATAAAAGTGACAAACTTCTTGCCAGTGCTAACCTACAGGAATTGAGAAATGAGGAAGCCCTGAGTTTCTCTCTGTTCCTACTCGCAAGCCTGTTGTTTTTACTGTACTCATCTATGTAACACCCAAGTGAAGACCTTGTGCATGAAATTATTACATGTTCAGCAACCAACTACCATGACTGAAATAGAAACAAACTCATTTGTAAGCAGTTTTCAGAGCAACGTTGTCCAAAACAATCTGTTCTCTTAATAACCTACACTTATTGTCACCTCAAGCAACACACAAGCTTTACAATAATACCTGAGTGAACAAATGTCCTTGCCAGTTAACACCAAGATGACAACACCCAAAGCATTTCTTTTGCAAATGCTGCTTAAGGGGGTGAAGGGAAATGAGCAAACTGTTCCAGCCAAAAATTGAACTGACACGTCTTACATTTTTTTTCTGAAAGAGAATTGTTCTCCTTCTGTTTTTAATTAAGACTAATACATTTTGAAATTATAGGTACACTCAGATATGTTCCAGGCATCCCAAATGAGTTTTTTAAACCATTTACATTTTCACTTTAAAAATATACTTTATTCTCCCTCTATAACTGACATTTAAGAAGTCAAATTTTTGTAGGAACATCTCAGATGCATGTGTCACCTCAAATAAACATTCTGTCCCACTGCACTATCCTAATATACCAAGTAACCCCTCCAAGAGCAATGTTTCAGAAAGGAAAGGACTCTCAACAGAAACACCTCAGGAGTTTGTTGGTTTTTATTGAATCTGGCCCTCAGCACCTATGAAGGAGTGTTTAAAGTATGAAGCAGAGACTAAGATTAATGAATAATCCTTTCCACATGGCTTAGATCAGCTGAACGTGTGCTTTGTAATCTCTGCCAGATCTATAAAGAGAAGTGCAGGAAATACAGTATTTCAAATAAATGCCTTTTCTGTGAGAAATCTGAGATGCTGTTTGAATCGTAGAGCTGAAAAAAGAAGTTGCAAAGAAAACTTACTGTCCTTTGGCATCTGTCACATCAGGGTTGTCTGCAACTTCTAGCAACAACCGTAAACAAGGTGTATGGCCGTTAATGACTACAATGAAAAAAAGTATGTTCAGTTAAAATATGTTTAATTTTGGATACATTTCCACTGGAACACTTATGGATAAGAAACACCCTTATAAACAAGGAAAATATTCCATGGTATAATAAATCAATTTCCCCACAATTTTCATTTAAGTCATGCTGATGAAATGGTGAACTGCTTTTTCCCTGGCCTCAGTAAGAAGAGGACTAGTTCTCTTACAGACAAAAATCAGAAATGGTGACTTTCACTGCTGTGAAGATTTCTACTAAACCAGACAGCATTTCAAAACCCCTCAGACGGAGCAGGCAGATGAGGCTTCCTGCGATCATCTGATAGGGGAGACAGGAGGAAGCACGTCGGCAAGGCTTGTGAATTTTGTGGGCACTGTAAGGGTAAGTCCTTCAGTGCTGCTGCAAAAAAATAGACACACGCAAAGAATAACCAACGATACAAATGTCAAATTCATAACCAGCACATAACGCCAGGGACTAAAATTCCCTTTGTTTTTTTCCACCGTTCCTTGTTTAACTTTATTTGAAGCCACAGCTACTTCTCAAAAATGGAGTTTTCTTTTTAAGACTGCTGGAAAACAGTGCCAAGTTGCTGCATTTTGCAGGGAATGTCACTGAAAAACCATTGGTGTGTCAGTGCCTTAAAAGCTTCAGCCTTCCATGGGGTGAAGAGAATAGCATTCCCTTCTTTAAAAACGGCAATTCCCGTGCTCAGTAGCTACAGACCGTGTTCTTATTGTGGCAAGTCACGTGCCCACGCTGCCCACGGCCCGTGGGCTGGGGCAGAACCCCGGGACACCACCGACGGCACATCATGCTGGCAGGGAACCGGGCACACAGCACTGCATTGAAATCACTCATCCAAAAATAATCTCAGTTGCTCTACCCAGAAAAAGAGAAGACATTTTTAGTTATTTAGCACCAAGTAATGGCATATACGTAACACGTAAACAGTTCTGCAGGACTGATGAGTCACTGGCTTAGGGAAAAAATAAAATAAATCTCTTCTTCCTCCCAGCAGGAGGAAGAGAAACCATAACTTGTTCACACCAATGTGTGAAAAGGATTTTGGTAAATGAGTTTTAGATACTCCCAGAAACTCCTAGGAGCTGACCCAGTGATCTCTAAGCATTATAGACCCTGCGGGGAACATGAGTTTTGCCAGCAGAGCTCCAACACCAACATGAGGGGAACAATGCACTGGGATGCCTAGGCTAGCCAGAGGAAAGCCTGATGGGAATAAAACTAGAATTTAGGCTACGGAAACTCCCCATATTATGAGGTCAGAGGAAGTCTGTTCTCTGAGGGGGACAGACAGAAAAAAGAAATACCTCATTAGGTGATTTCTCTACTAACATTTGCTGAACAGAGTGCTGCAGAATCCCCAGATCTCCTGAACTCTTGAGTTCAGCAACTGCACTTGTGAAATTATAGCAGGACTGAAGGTGAATGTGTTTAAGGGGATGGGCACACGTCGTCTTTTTTCTTTCCAGCGCACAGTACTGCACATGCAAGTCCTCACTTTTATGTGTGCAGATGTGCAAAAAAAAAAGCAGGAATTCTGTTTGATTTCTCAAAACAGGCCAGTTTACCTCTTACACTCGCACTGCAAATAAAACCCACCGAACACTGCAGTGGCATCACGCTGAGTTTCGATAGGTGGCACCATTCTTTGCTAAAACGCTCCTAACAAAACATATTGTTATGAAACAGCACAATAAAAATCATCAGATTGCAAGCTGCTTTTTAGAATGGAGATAGAAGCTTTACTCCAGAGCTCGTTCCCACAGAACTCTGCAGCTCTTGACTGGAAGGTTCTAACCATTGTCTTAGAATCGTAGAATCATAGAATTGTATCAGC
>NW_009694899.1:0-39253 GCF_000703405.1 Apaloderma vittatum
ATTTATATATATAATATATCTTAGGTATTAACATATATCTTGTGTATTATAAATATGTATCACAGGTTTTGCTATGACAAGGCTATTGGTTTAGTTCTTTTCACATCAAACTCGTGTAAATACAGAAGTTACTCCTAGTAACCCAGTGAAATGCCTTTTTGAGTATCTTCAGGAAAGAAAGTCGGTCAGTGTTCAGACAGTCATTAATCTAATGAAGCATATGATAATTGCAAACAGTCAAAGTGTGAGTCTATAGCTATTCCCTTTAATACTAAAAACCCCAAGATACTGAACCGTCATATATATAATTTTATAACTGAATGCTTATGTAAGTTCAATAGCCTATTTTGTAAATCTGCTGGTCTCAGAAGGATACAGATTGATGATATTTGGTATTAAGTTCTCAGATCAGCACTTACAAGGCATTTCTTAAATCTTTCTTGCCTAGTCAATTGTCTAACTTTCTGTCTAGTCAATTGTAAAAAATCTGTCCTGAGAGTAATTGAAAATTGCGCCAGATTGTCATTGAGTGATTTGCAGAAATACTCTTTGATTATAGTTCCAGTAGGTTTTATATTTTACTGGTCACCATACTGCACTGAGAAAAAATAAATTATTTGTCAACTGTGGACAACCAGATAATTGGTGTAGTTTATTCAAAAAAATTATGTCTATTTCTGTAGGCGATCTTCTGCAAGGTTAAAAAAAATCAATACCGTAAATCATGTTTCAATGGAAATATGATGGTCTTACAAGGTCTGCTAAACTGTATCCAAATGTTTATTTTGCTTCAGCAGTATTACTCTTCCACAGGAGATAAAAACAACAGCTGAGTGTTATGCTTTTTATCCTGCTCTCTCTCCTATGCTCTCCCCTTCTATCTTCTAAAAATAAAGTAATATATATAATGATGAACACTATTTTAAGAGAACTAACCTTGAAAATGTTGGGTACACAGTCTCATTTGTCCTCCTGTTTGTATTGGTGGTTCATAGGTCCTGTTCATCATTGAGAACCCAGATAGATTTTTGTTCTGGTTTTGTGGGGTAGTAACAACGCTCATCGTCACTGAGATAGGCTCTTTTGGGATGCTATAGTAGATACTGAACAATTTGATTCACATTGTTCCCTGTACTACTGACAAACTTCTGGTCTGAGGTTCTTAAAGGCAAATACATGCTGAAGGAACCTGTTGAGCTGGAGACCTACTAAATCAGCGTCTCCTCATTCCTCTGAATACAGGACTCCTGGTTATCAATACAGAGGTTGTAAAGCAAATTTGAGTATTAAATTTTCCCAGTGGCTGATATTTGTCAAAAAAATTTCTAGATGTTCTGTAATCATGCAACACGAGGATATATACTGAAAACAATTATATAAAAGAAAAAAAAACCAAAACACAAAACCAACCAAAAACCAGAAAACTGACAGAATAAACCCAAAATTCTAATGTCAGGTTCTCAGACAAAAAACATTATTGAGAACAGATGCCTAACATTTCCCAGTATTCAGATCTGTGTTACTTGTGCAGCTGGAAAATATCTTCAGGAAAAATATCTCGCAGCTACAGCTCCAAACACCTTTCAGATGAAAAAACAGCAAAACCACCAAAGTGGAAATCTTGCAGGTCCAGTGTCAGGCAAGCCAGTTGCTTGGAAGTGGCAAATGCGACTACGCATTAATGACGTTGTTTAAAATGAAATGGGCAAATGTTAATACTTCTCTCAGGATAACTTTTAGGATTCCAGTAAGAACCTTTAAAGGCAAGATGGGTAGTAGACTCTTAAATAAGTCATATGTCACTTCAGTCACTTCTTTTAGCCTCCAACATCCAACAGATGCTGGTACTGAAAATCTGACCTGCACTGGCTAAGCTGATTTCAAGTTTGGGTTGGAACCATCACAGGAACATATGCCAAAAGGTGGTTCTTGCCTGCACAAATTACTGTATCTTCTATTTCTGATATATTCTATAAGCTTCTTTGTCCTGCCACATGCAAGTAGACAAATCACCATATAAAGATGTGTACCTTCAGAAACGTTCTGGTCTAAATATAAATTAACTCTAAAAGAAAGGATAATTCTGTCAGTATAAATACAGTAATGTGAATTGGCCTCTTCACTTTATTTACTATCATGGGACTGGATGACAATAAAGGGAATGTCCTGAATCTTTTCCCTTTTGTGTTTCACGGTAAAAATCTCTTGAATTAAATTTGAACAACCACAAAATAAATACACTTCTGTTATCTGATGCAGCCCATGGAGTCTGAAGTAATAATAAACAAATTAAATTCTGAGGCAATAGTTATAAATAAACCCACAAGTTGGGTATTATAAAAGAAAGCAAATGCCTGTGGTTTCTTTAAGGAAGAATTGCTTACATCTGAAGGAATGACAAGTGATTGAATAAATTAGCTGAAATGAGCTAAACATGTTTTTTGGGTTTTTTTTTTTATTTTTTTTGAGTTAAAATCCTTAAGCAAATAGAAAGTGAAGAAGACTTTTATGAATAGGACAAACACCAAATTGTAAACTTCCAGTTGAGATGAATGATCTGGTGGCTGATTCCGAAGAAGTAATTGCAGGAGCTACTGCCCACTTCTCAAAATTCCAAAACCTACTTCACAGCTGTGAGACTCCTCATTTCTTGCTGTTGCTTTCCTCAAAGGTAGACACAGTAAGCACAAAACTGAAAGAAGTGTCCAAAGTTGGCATTGGATGTGATATACTTGCAAGAACTTCTTGTTATAACCCTGATGAATACATATCTCCCACAGCAATGTTGTGAAATTATGGGCTCTTAACGTCTTTAGTCTATTTCTCTGTCTTCCTCCTAACAGTCTGACTCCCCCAGGTCATGTGAAACCTGTGGATGCCTTCAAGAGAAAGGCCTTTCTCTTCAGTCCTTAGGTGATAGCCACTGGTGAGTTGGACAGGAGCAGTTCTACTCCTAACTTTTCCTCATGTAACAGATGTATTATGGATCTCAGTATCCATGAGGTGACGCCGCAGACCTGATCATACATTGGACATTGTTTTCCATGAAGGGTAGAAGGGGATAGGTCTTTAGGTCTTCTATTAAACTGAACATAGCCTTTTGACAAGCTGTTTTCTGTGGCACGTAATGATGCAGTTTGCAAAGTTGCTGCACAAATACTGTCTTCTAAAAGCACATCTTGTTTCACCTGTGGGAAATTTAATTAGGAGGTGTCATCAGTAACAGTGAAGTGGCTCTTGTTTATGTTTACTTATGCACTCCAAACCTGGAAAGGTACCCTGTCTGCAAACTAGAGCTTTGCAAAGACATCCGATTGCAAGGCAATGAAAGAAAAGGAAATTTTAAAAAAGTAGCATTGTAAGTTGTTTATGAGATTTTTGTGCTTTTTTTTGCTTTTATTTATTTTTTTAAAAAATCTAAGGACAGCAGGAAGATGCCTGCAGAGAGAGTCTGAAGCCTAGCATGAGAAAAACTATAATGGTTCCCATTTGAAAGATGGAGAGTATAGAGAATGAATGTTGGTTTCAGCTTTGGGTTAGGGAAGCCAGATTGTCTGAAAATAGTTAAGACTGTTTTGGAAATAGTTGTCATGGCAAATAGAATATTGGAAGAAACAGGCAAAAAAGAATTAGGCCTTGGTCACTAGAGATGAGATTTCACTGGCAGTCCCTTTGGGCATAATAAGACACCTCCAAGGAGGGACAAGAATCCACGTTTCCAGGAAATTGGCAGGAATGGAACTCACAGAGTAGACGATGCTGAGAGAAAAGCCTGGACTAATGTGAAAAAAAAAACACAACACAACCCAAACTCTTTGAAGTTTTCTTAAGCTTTGATGAAAGTCTGATGTTTAGGGAAGCACGGAGTTATCTATGACTGAGAAGACAATTTCAGGGAGGTCAATGAGTTCATAGAATACAAAATTGCCTTAAAAACTTTTAGAAATGCGTGCAGTTACCCTTGTTGTATCAATGAAGAAATAGCTAAAGAGTTGCCTGTCATCTTCCAGCTTTGAAGTACAATGTCATTCTAAATAAGATATGTTTCCATTCATTGGTTAATTAGAATAAAAATTGAGTTGGAGATTGAGAAATTAATAAAAACAAGGAGAAAAATTTTAATAGTGGTTGCACTGGAAAAAGTTCAGTAGCACATATTTCTCCTTTACTAATTGTACTAGTTTTAGCTGACCTGTTTCTCAGCAAATACCATACTCTTGAACAGTTTTGCTAGAGGAGATTGTTAAACTGCAGCAGGTATTTCTTAAATAAAACCACATTAAATACCCATTAATATGAGCTGGCAACTGGGGCTGAAAGAGCAGGTTCATTTCTCTTTTTGTTATGATGTGTCAGACACACCTCAATAATTTTGAACCATATTCTGAGCTGACAGGATAAGTAAACAATATGAAAATTAGACATATAAAATTTAACCAAGAGTTCAACATTTCCAGCTGCTAAAGCACAACAGCCTCTGCTGCTTTTTTTTTTCCTTTTCTGTTTGTCCTGCGAGCTAAACAACCAAATCTGTTCAGTGATTTTACTTTCCACCTCAGTTTCTTCTAAGAGGCTGCACTTTCTGAAGTCAGCAGCGTGTTTCTGCAGACAGTGCCTGCTACGAGCAGTGATAACACCTGATGTTTGCAGTCACTGCCTGGGACTGGGATGCAGAAAGGCTCTGGCTTATACTTGCTTCTCTGGAAACCAAGATGACTGGTGGATCTTGTGTAAAACCCTGGGGATGCCACAAAGGAAGAGGGTTTGTAAGGAAGTAAAAGATTGCACCTCTGGTGAAGAAAAAGACAGGACAGTTGCCCAGCAAAAGCATTCCATTTCACACATGTCATATTTGGTATAAAGCTGAGGGATCCCAGGGGTTAAGGCCTCTTCTTCAGTGGCTGATATCTGAGGAGGACTCTATCCATTCTTCTGCCTTTGATCCTGATCTCGAGTTCCCAAATCCAGCTCCTGTGCCCAGTGTCCCTATGACTCTGAGCATGGGGCTGTCCCTGTGCCTCCTGCTCTGCAGCATCAGTGGTGATTGATATCAGAGGGAGGGCGGAGTTGGTTTCAATATTGGGCTTGTAGATATTTGCTTATATTTCATTGTTTTAATTATTCCCTTATAAGTACTATTACTATTTCATTAAAACCATTCTAGTTTTCTTTTCCAGTCCATAACTCTCTCTGCATGAGAAGGCTGGATGTCTGCAGCGGGTCCAAGAGAGCGGGACTGCAGGATGTGGCACCTTTAGCCAAAAACAGGTCAAGGGGATTGGTGGTTTTGGAGGTATTTTAAAGCTGTCATCCCCTCAGATGCGCTGCTGCCAAAAAACAACATAATGGTCTTCTCACAATGGTATCACAGAACCTGACAGAGCAGGTGAGTTGGTTTAGTTAAGGAGTTATGGCAACGTTCATCACTCCAGCACTGGTACCTGTTGTAAAGCTGGGAGAACTGGCAACCTCTCTGATAGGCCATTGGACATGAACCTGGATGCATGCTCCAGCAGCAGAAGTCTCCTCCCTAAACCCTCCCCGCGGACGGAGAAAAAAGAAGGGAGAGGTTAAGCTGCTCTTACTGTCTTTCCAACCCAAAGGTTAGTGTCAAACAGAGGCAGCATGGGGAGTAAATATATTTGTAGCTCCCAATCTCTACTGGAAGAGAAATTTTTTATATTTATTCTTAAAAGTTATCATTGACATATTTTGATTAGTGTTTCTAGTTTTGAAACCCTCTTCACCTAGGCTTCCAGTTCAGCAGTTTCATCAACAATTGATTTAAGACTGAGAAGGATGCACATTTTGAAAGGATATGTACTGCAGATATTCCATATTAGAATCTCATCAAATCTAGAGAGCAGTGCTACAGTTCAGGGTTTGGATTTGTGCGACTGTGTTTCCACAAATAGATAAATGAAAAAAAACATCAGATCAGAGAAGGAAAGTTTTCTTGAAAACAGTAAAATAGTAAAAAAGGAAAGTCTTCTTGAAAATAATAAAGTAGTAAAAACAAAAATTCTCAATAATAATAATTGTGAAATAGACTTGTGGTGCCTAATATTTTATTTCAGCCATGTAAAATGACAACTGTTAATAAAAGAAAAAAAAAGTGAAAATGGAGAAGCAGGAAGCTGAAAGCAATACATTGGTTTGGTGGGAGAGCTGTTCTGCATGTACATATATATAGCAAAGACAACACCTGGTTGTATCTTGGATTGCGTTATACTTGACACCGGCCTCACATAGAATACAGGACATGCTTCATGCAAAGTGCAGGGGTAGTCCAGCTGCAGAAGAAAGACTTTCTTCAGCTGAAAGCTACATGTACCTGAAAACATTTTTTCTAACTATAGAAAAGTCCAAGTATTTTCAGGCATGAGTTGTTTTTTAAATTTGTACTATCTCCACTTAGTGGTATACGACTATTGTTATAAATTATTAGGAGAAGGATGTAAATTATTATGAATTTCAAAAACTCAAATATGCAAGGTGAAATTCTAGACCCAGGGAAGTGACTGCAAGGTTCTTCACCCAGGGGAACAGAGCACTAACCTCTGCTTTTCTCTTTATAAAGAAATGCAATCCAGTGTCTGATAGAAACAGCTTTGGCTACCAGAGCTTGATAATTATATTTGTGTGTAAAGAAAAATGTTATTGATTTATTTAATCACCTTGTTTTTATATTTATCAAGAAAAACATTTTAGATATTTTGATGTGCAACCTCTTTATAACATAAGAGTACACTTAAATTTTAAATTTCTGTTCTTATCTTCTTTGCAGCTATGTTACATCTTTTCTTTGTGAATTTTTTACATTATACACAGTACAGCAACTGATGGTCTTATTGAAAATGCGTGCTGTCCTGCCTCCGGCATCACAAAATCCAAGAAAAAAATTGTTCCTATTTATTTTAGTAACAACAAAATTTTCCACTATGAGCTCTGCATTTCTTGCTCTTGAAGGTGATCTACGAAGCAGAAAAACAGTTTAGCTTTCAGATACTCAACAGAGGTTAGGCTGACAGCAAACAAAATCTTCTTTTGAACCTCTGCAGGAAAGGAGCTTGATGCAGAATTCACTGAGGAAAAAGGAAACTGGAATAGAGGTGGTTATCAAGGAAACTAAGGTTCACAAATATCTCAAGGAATGGGAATGAAAGATGATATGGAAATATTTGGAATTGCAAATCATTGTTTCTGTGTGTTTTCTGACTCTGCTGTTTGCAGTACTTATACAACAGTTCTGTCAGCACTTACTCACCTGTTAAAAATGCAGTAATTAAAATGTTTCCAGTTTCAAGGAAGCATATGGCAGTTGCGTAGTTTTGTTTCCGCAAACTGAATATATGCCAGAGTTGTATATATTATTAGCCTGTGTTGGATTTAAAACATGTAAACTTTATCCAGTATACTATTCCACAGGTTCTTATTTCTAAATTAAAAGGATGGTGGGCGTGAGGCTTGAGCATCCTCTGTGCCTCTGCTGAGCAGCAAATCCACTTTCTCTTCCACAAAGTTGTTTTGAGGTTTTCTAAGTGTGGTTTAAGTTCCTGAGTAGAAAACAAAAATTGCTTTCAATTCTGTTTTTCTTCTGTTGAAGAAAAATAACTGGAATGGCTCCTTATTTGTAATGAACCATCCACTAGCTCACCAATTAAGTCATCTAACTGGGATAGGTGAGACCAGTTCAGACCAAAGATTTGAGCTGCAAGTCTGCATACAGGTAACAAGTACAGACTGTCATTCAATGTCTTCATTGGGCCCAGGAAATATGTTACACTGACAGCTTTATTTTTCTTTTTTTTTTTTTTTCAATATTTAAATGTATTTTTAAGGACTCTTTGTTTAAAGTTTCAGTCAGCTCTAATTTTGACCTGAAGCAAATCCATTATCTTCTGCAGTGTGACTGCATGAAAAGAATTAGTTTCTTTTTTGCAGTTCTTCAGGCTAAGCTTGTCTTCAAAGCGTCCTCATATCCAGGCAGAAGAAATGTTTCATCTAATAAGCTCTTCTTTCACACCTCTGATCCTTTTTCTCCCTTGGCCCAAATTAAGATTCCTCTGCCAACACAGGCCACTATGAATCTGGCCTTTCACATTACATCCACTCTACCTGGCTGAGCAGAGCAAAGAGCGAAGTGCTCTTGAACTCACTACATCATCCTAAAATAGCAATCTTACATGACTAATGCTGCAATAATTGTTCTTGTGGGGTTTTTTTTCCTGTTTGTACCATACAGTTTCTCTGACTGCAGGACAATCCTCTTATTTCCCATTCCATTTCACTGAAAACGTTGCCGCTACAATATGAGTTATCTCTACTTTATAGCATCTATCACTCAGAATGAAGTTCAGTATCTGACCTTTGCTGCCTCCAGCATGTTATCAGCTGCCATCCAGGTAGGTCGATCATTTATAATACGTTTAACTTCAATCCTTTATTTTCCTTCATAAGTTACAAGGTCACCTTAAACCCTGGAAAAGACCTAAAGAGCAGTGGGAAAATGAATGAGCAAGGAAGCGTTGCATTCTCTGTTGCTCTAGGCTGTTTGTTTCCAAGCAGAATGCTACTTAAAGTACTAGTAATGTATAATAAAATAGGAAAGCAGCTCAGCAAAATCTTGCCCTGGTCAGTCAGATTCTTCTCTGTCAGGAGTTTCATATCTAGTCCAAGAAAACCATTTTATTTTGCCCTGTACTATTTTGCCCCAATCCTACCCAGACCCGTGGTTCAGAAATGAGCTCTCGCATGTTTTCTGGCTCCTCCCTGGACTCTCAAGCCTAAAGGCTGTTATTTGTAACCCAATGAGAAAGGAAATGTTAACCTGCTGTCTCGGTACTAGGGAAGTCATTGCAAGTATGTGGATTTTACCTGGGTTTCAGGGACCTAGGGTGAAGTAAATCTGTGTTTCCCAGTGAGGTATGTAAATTTGTTGACATTTTCCGGTTCAGCGCTCCTTTTAGTACTGGAGATTGCTGGCTTGGTATTTCGTGTCTGAGTTTGGGGTGGTTTTTTTTGAACATTTATATCTTTTCTGGAAAGGCAAGAGTTGTGAAGTGGCAAATTTTCCATGAAACTGTTTTCTCAAAACTATCAAGAGTATGGTTAATCTGCAAAGGACAGAAGATCTGAACAAAGCCTGATATCTCAGCAGCACAATAGGGGATGAGATTCATTGTGACAGCGGCAAGGTAAGGCACACTGGAAGGAACAATTGATACATTGATGGGATCTAAATTAACTGTAAGTACTTGAGGAAAAACGTCCCAGCTGTCATTGTGAGCAGCTCAGTGAAAATCTCTGCCCTGCCTTCAGTAATGATTAAAATCCAAACAAGTTGTTACAATGTGCTAAGGAGAGAATAGAGAATACTTCTGAAAACGCTGGAAGGCCATTCTGTAAATCAGTGTGAGAACTCACCTTGAACCACGCTCTCAGTTTTATCACCTCATCCTGAAAAGGCTGTATCGGAAATAAAGAACAGGATCTCTGAAAGTCTATCTTTTCAGGGAGATTGTTGGATCAAACTCATTCTTTGATTTATAACCTGTGCTGTCCCTTTGAAATCAAATGCTTCTCTGGGTTATAAATCACTAGGCAATATGACCTATTTAATTTAGTGAAGGGATGCATGAAAATGCTTGTGATGAAGATATATGGACTAGTGAACGGCATGCTGCAGACAGAGAGGCTTTTCTTTTCCTTGCTGAGCAACCTTTGCTCTGAAATTACCAGCAATGCATAAAAGCGAATACAAGTGTATCATTCTGGGATTTGATTATCTTAGATGTCTTTTCCAGCCTTAATGATGCCATGATTTTTAAGTATAAGTAGGCATCTGATACTTGTGCCATATGAAATATATCACCTGTTACCAGCTTTTCCTGCTTGAAGAATAATTTAGGGGCATGAGAGCAGAGGAGGAAGGGGATTTAAACTTGCTAAGCAGAGGTCAAGATTGAGAAGCAGTCTGACAAATTGATTCTGGAAAAATAGGCCTCAGAATGAAGGGCACTTTGGAAGGAGGCTCAGGGAGCTGCAAGACAAGAATATTGGCATCATTGACACAGCAGGCAAAGGTCAGGGCAGGGAGTAAAAAAAGTAAACCCAAAACATCCCAGGAGTTGATAAATAGGGTAACCTGGGTTGGAGCACAATTTTGAGTCTTTAGGCAACATCATCTGCTAAACCAGGGAGAAAACACAAATTGCAACCCATGCCCATGTTGTGGCAGCAGAAACACACCTGGTCACTGAGCAGATCAGTCAGAGACTTTGATTGGATTTTTAACAGCCTCTGCAGCCTGAATTTGCTCTAATTTGTAGCCAGCACAATAGAAATATTTCGGCACTAATTAGAAGTCTTTGCATGCTCCTCTGTTTGAAACGCCTGTACGGAGTCAGAAGCTCTTGCTCCAGCAAGGCAGAATGAGCTGGTTATTAGTAATGAAAGCTGATCACAGAGGGAGATACTCAGACTGTGAATCTAATTTGTGACAGGCAGGATAGTACTATTTCAGCAGGGCAGAAAAGGAACATTTCATTCTCTTGTTATATGTCTCGGCAGGGGAGAAAAACCCAAATGGAGCATGTCACAGAGACTTGGAATCTCTGCGCTGGATTGTGTGATTTACCAGAGAGAGGACGTATGTTGGGAGGGGAAATAAAAAAAAAACCTGAAAGCTCATTGCTCCCTGTTTGGTTAATAGATGTTATGACTCATTTATAATGATGGTTCACTTTCCTGTCTCCACTGAACTAAGGCAGAAGGGGGCAAGCCATTGCACCAGCTTTCTCTTCCTATATCACCAGTTTTCTCTCCTGAGAGAACAGAACCTGAGAGATCCCATCTTGGAGGAACTGTTGTTCTGGTTGCTTTTGCATGAGTGTGTAGAAGGTAAGGATGAGTTTCCCATCCCTGTTAAAGGAAAAAACAGAACTGGCACTATTTTTATATTTAGTTTAGTATCAGGTAGCTTTAAGTAGAATTTAATAAGGCTGTACATTTTATTTTTCCCTTTGGTTTACCATTTGGCTAAATTATTGGATTCAAAGAGCAAATAATTCTGTCTGGGGGACTGGAATAAAGTCTACATGTTTCCTCTTGCTTTCCCACTTGGTCTTGGCTCAACTATTTATTGCAATGTGTGTATTGCACACTGCCTGTGTGCAAACAAATTTCATCCTGTTGGGCTGTGCGCGACAGTTGGTTATGGTTGCTGGAGTCACACGGCCGTGCGGCTCTCTGCTTGGATGCCATAGCCTCTGTAACTGCAGAGCGTCCCCTGACAATTCCTAGCACCTTCAGTTTGCTCGAGGTTCTTCATGGAGCAAAAGGCAGCAGAAGAGAAGCAGGCTTCCCAAATTTGATTAAGGATGTAGGAAATAATTTCCTTTTCTTTTGCAGGACTGTGATGTTGCGGCTGTGCAGATGGCCGTGGTTGTTCAGTGAGGTTTTGCATAGATTTTATAAACATTAATGATGCATTCCCCTTGAGAACTGCATCACTGTGTGCTTCGAAGGTGAAATAGCCCTCATGGCATTCTTAAATGGTGTCCCTTACTGAAAACCATCCCCTGAGCGCATCTACCCTGTATGCAGAAAGCTATAGTTAGATACTGCTTGATAACTCCTGGCAAATGGACAATTATGAACATTTCTCATGGTAATTAGTGTCTTCCTCAGTAAGGTCATGGAAGGTTTTGCAAGCTGTCTATTAACTGTGCATCTCAGCTTTTCTTAGATAGTGTGAAGCACTTTTTACATACCCTTTTTCGATGCTTGTGAAATATTTTGATTTTTCAGCAGTAGTTTTCGGAAGTCAGCCAGAGAAGTTTTGCATGACAGTAATAATTGCTCCAGTTCCTAAAACTGGGACCAAGCTTGACAAAATATTAGTAACATTGACACTTCTAAAATGCTTCTATTTTGTCCCTTCCTTTCTCCTTTCTTTGGGACATTTATAAAGAAAGTGTTAAGAAAGGATTTTCTTAAGCAGTATTCTACTGTCTTCAACACAAATGTAATTAGGGTAAGAAAAGAAAATATTCATCAATGTTGTTACAGTGAACACCCAGACTGTGACAATGCAGCTCTTGTAGTGAAGTGTCTAGACAACAAGACATAGCAGGTGCAGACAATAAACCTGGCTGGGTACACCTCACACTATTTAAAATTCTTTATAGAACAGCTTTGTGAGTAAGATTTCAGGAGAAACAAGCAAAGGTGAAAAATCTCTGTTATAAAAGTTTCAACACAATTTCTAGAGAGGGCAAGCATAAAAGTTTACAGTTCCCATTATGGCTTTCTCTGAACCAGACAAACCCTTGAGATTACTGTAAGGCAGGCATGCCAGGGTTATAAATATATTTATAGGAAGCACTGGTGCAGTGAGTAAATGGGCTGTTGCTTCCAGCAAGCTCCCAGGAGTAATCACACAAGTGCTCGGCATCTTCTCCAAGGGTAGGCATCCTGACCGCCGTGTCCCACCAGCAGCAGGTAGGAATGAACTTTCGGCAGTCTCTGAGAGTGCCCTGAAGCAGATATGTCTTTGCAGACTCTTTCTTCGTGAGGCAAATAACTACTTTACCCAGCCAGATACAATCTCTGTGCGAATACATGACCTACATGTGTACCTAAGAAGCCACAAAGTCAGGAGCAAGTGGAAAGAGATGAACCTTTACGTATTTTTGTGGCTGTTGTGTGGGGATGCAGCATAGAAAACTTACTTGAGTAGACTCACAATGACTGAGTACTCTTTTTTCCCTGTTTTTCTTCAAATAGTATCTTTCCTGCATGATAGTTTCCGCATGGGTAGACATCTACTTGAGACTAATTGTGATAATTTAAAACCAGACTGTTTGCATAATAAAGCTCTGGCTCCATGCATTTATGCTCTCCATGAATTGCATTCAAATTGTCAAGCTGATCTGAAACTGCAGGAGGAGGTCAAGTACAGCCCATATTCCACAGCAAACCCACATCTGTGTTCTTGAGCACCCCAGATTTGATTGGAGAGAAATTAAAACTAACACCATTACAGCCCCAGCACTAACCCAGCACCAAATCTTTTCATTCCCCAAGTCTGGACAGAAACTCTCCAACACCACTGGTTACTCTCAAAGTTTAAAGGAGTGTTCTAATGTTTCTTCACCTCTACGTGTGCTTTCTCTCATAGGAAAACAGATCCTTTTTATCACATCATGAGGTTTTGTTACTTGGTTGGTTTTGGCCAGCCCCTATGCCGTACTGGGGCCAGGTGGCTATTGCTACTGCCCCATGCTGATTTGATGCCTTTGATGCCCTTTGGTATCATCACTTCATGTAGTTATCATCTTAACCACAGCTAAGAGTCCCTCTGAGATCAGGTATGACAGCTGAAGGCTTAAACATGTTAGATAACTGCCTAAACCTTAGGCCCATGATCAGTGGGAAAGAGCAAACTGCCTCTTTTCTATTAGCAAGCGAAGAGAGAGAATTAACTGTTTCAACACAAGCAATGTCTTTCGTTTTCTTACTTGCTCAGACTTTTCTTGTCTGCTCTTGCTGCTAACAGGGAGGTGGTGCACAAGGAGTGATAACAACTCACAGACTCCTGAACCTCTTTTGTTTTCCCCCTCAGCTGTAGAACAAACTGCACTGCCACATACGATTTTTCTTGTTTGCCTGGGAAAAACTATGTGGCACAAGAGCCGTAGTATCATTCCTTTCTACCACGGCAGTTCATCCTGACCAAGGCCTCTTACCATCCTCATAACAGGAACAAAAAGAAGAGTAGATGTATCTCACAAGTGGAAAGCACTTTGTGTGATGGTGATGTTTTCCAGCTGTTACCATAGGCATCCAGGGTGAATGGTACCAAATGTGCTTACAGCCAAGGAGGAAACTAGAGGCTGCAAAAAAATTTTGGGAGCTAAGATACTAGAAGAATTTACTGCTATCACTACAAAAAGGACTTTGCCTGCTCAGAGTTAGAGTGAATATTGTCTTGTTCAAGACTGCATTAAGCTCCTTGGATATTTATTCCACTCAGGTAATCTCTCAATATCAAAATTTCCAGAAAGCTACCTGATTATGATAAATTGATTGCACATGCAGATAAGTTTTTTTGTGCCCGTTTATTTTCTTTCTATAAGAAAGCTCAAGCAACAGCTTAGTTGTCAAAACAAATGTGGAATTAGCATGGGAAAACACTTGCTTATTTGATTCATATGTGGTAAGGTCTGCATTGCTGTAGGATTTGACCATCTCATAATCTCGAAATTATTTAGTCTCCCCACAAACCTTTGAAATGCATCAATATCTTACACATTTTACAGATAAGGAAAAGGCAGAATGAAGTACTTAGAATTAAAAAAAATTAAAAATTAGATACCATTAAGTCTTTGAAAATCAGAATGCAGTGTTGCTCAAGATAAAGATTAATGAGTCCCATTTAACAAGACTGTGATATTCACATGCCACATCTAACATTTTCATGAAGAGTTTACTGCTGATAAAGAAGTAATTTTCAAAAGCATTAAGGACATTGACAAGTTACTTTGAAGTGTTTCAGAATTATCAGAGACAGACTAAACTTCAGCAGCTGGGTGAAATATGGTGAAAACTTCTGGTACAGAGTAATTTGGGTTCATTTTTTTTTTTTAGAGAACAAAATGGATGCATCCTACAGTACCCTTTTCTCTAAAAAAAGTAGTATAAAATGTGCTGTGTGGTAAAGTAGAAAAATCAGTTTTCCAGTTTCATCCATTACATTTTCATATTTTGAACTGGGTTGTTTATGATCAGCCATATAAACCACAGGCTACTGTCGTTATTTCAATGCCCTGAGGTGAAGTATACAGGCTAAAAGGTGGTTTAATTTTAGCAGTTTAAAATATGGCAGGTAAAAATTACTTTCCCCATCCAACCCTTCCTACCTAGAAAAAAAAATCATGTGGAGAGTCTTGTTTAGCACAAAAGAGCTGTAAGATAGGAAAACAGAGCAGGGACAGAGAGATTATATATGGAAAAGTATATGCAGTTTACAGATCCTCCAAATATCAATAAATCTTTACAAGTTTGTTTTGAAATGCACTGTGATTTTGTGTAATCCTACCTCAGCAAAGGATTCTAGGACCACCTTGAGCCACTTCTCATCCATTCATTTCTTTTTTTCCCCAGTCTTTCTTTGTGGATTTGTTTTTCCAGTAGTAGAAGAGATCTAGTTTTTAATTAGTGTATCAGTAGGGATTTTGCAGGTGAAACTTTTGCAATTCACACATTTGTCTTCTTCAGGAAGGTTATTAGACTAGAGCACAGATCATTTGTCTCCTTTTGCAGGCTTCTGACAAACTGTTCTTTGTTCCCTATGGGAGTGTGGGAATTGTAATATAGGCAGAAAATTGACCCTGTGTGAGTGAGTCTGTGAGAGAAGGAATACACTTCCAAATGATCTTAAAAAAACAAGGCAAACTCCAATTTGCAACATTTAATAAAGCATGTGATATTGTGGAGGAAAAAGAGCAAAAGGGATCTTCTTTATAGGGCAGTCAATAGAAAAATTATGGCATAAACTTGAAATAATTTACCCTTGGTATTGACGTTGCTGCATCCAACATTTGGTTCTTTTTTACCCTGAAGGGATGGAGGGTAGACAACAATGCTTTTTATTCTTTTGTCTGGTCTTACTTTATGCAGAGGCTTCTGCTCACAGGTGTATTTTTCTTAAAAGCTCGCTAAACCAGTGAGACGTGATGCCTAAAAAAATCGTAAAAATTGTGCTTCTAGGATGCAGCTTTTCTATTCTCAGTTTACTGGGCTTATTCTTTGACACCTCAGGCATGAGCAGCATCTACCTGGAGTTGCAGAAGTTGGGTCCAAGTTCTTGTTGCTGAAGTTTACGCAGTTTACTATTCTGAATTTATCATCACAAAACTTGAGGTAGGATCCATTAACAAGCCTGCGTTCTAATAGTGCAGAGGATCAAATGCTTCAACATGAGATATTCACTCAGGACATAGAATCATAGAATGTTAGGGAGTCCAACCTCCCTGCCAGAGCAGGATCACATGGGGCAGCCACACAGGAACGCATCCAGATGGGTTCTGAAAGTATCCACAAGGGGACTCCACGACCTCTCCAGGCAGCCTGTTCCAGTGCTCTGTCACCCTCACAGTAAAGAATTTTCTCCTCATGTTGAGGTGGAACTTCCTATGTTCTAACTCGAACCTATTATTTCTTGTTCGGTTGCTGAGCACCACTGGAAAGAGATTGGCCCCTTCCTCTTGACACCTACCCCTCAGATATTTATATTTGTTTATCAGGTCCCATCTCAGCCTTCTTTTTTCAAGACTAAACAGCCCCAGTTCTCTCAGTCTCTCTTCATAGGAGAGATGTTCAAGTCTCTTAATCAGCCTCGTAGCTCTCTGTTGGACTCTCTCCAGTAGGTCCCTGTCTCTCTTGAATTGGGGAACCCCAAACTGGACACAGTATTCCAGATGTGGTCTCACCAGAGCAGAGAGGGAGGAAAACCTCCCTAGACCTGCTGGATACACTTTTCTTAATGCACCCCAGGATCCCATTGGCCCTCTTGGCCACAAGGGCACGTTGCTGTCCCATGGACAACTTACTGCCCACTAGGACTCCAAGGTCTTTCTCCCCGGGGCTGCTTTCCAGCAGTCCCTGATTCCCAAGGAGGAATTACCTCACTCTTGAAGGTATATGTATGTTTTAAATCCACCCTAAGTCTGGGTTTCATGATGGATTCTTCCCCTGCTGCACCTGTAAGTGTGAGCTGTCCTTCTGAGAGTGGATGCAGGTATGGTGGTTACCCTACAGGAGCAGGGACAGACTACTCAGAGATGAGTAGTCCGGATTATTCCCCTGCTGCACCTGTAAGCGTGAGCTGCCCTTCTGAGAGTGGATGCAGGTATGGCGGTTACCCTACAGAAGCAGGGACAGACTACTCAGAGATGAGTAGTCCTTAATGATCTTTTATTTTCAGAATTCTGCTTTTGCCACAGTGTCTGTCCAATTATAAACCAATTCATGATTATTTTTATTGGTGATGGTATTCATGACTAATGAAGCTTTGTTTATGCTTTTTGCGTTGCAACTTCAATTTTGATCCCTACGTTTTTTTATTTCTACCTCCTAGCATTGCTAGTTGTGTGGCTAGGTTGTATTTTTCCAGTATACCTTTCTCCCTTTGCTGTTACAGGGCATTCGCTATAAAATACTTTAGGGCAATTAACACAACAATAGGGTCTGAAAATGAATGCTAATGTGAGATAATATGATAGAAAACTGCTTTATAGACAGCTCCATTATTTCTGCCATCAGACAAGTGCCTATAACTGATTTAATCATCAATAGGCATCAGGCATTTAAAGCAGCATGTTTTGTGCTGGTTGAACATCTAGAAGACAGTATCTTTTTGTTCATTAAATTATGCTGAAGGAACTTTTGGAAGAGCAGAAAAGTTCATTGATACTTGCCTGACCTATTCCACAGGGGCCCTTTATTTATCACAGGTTGCCACATTACCTTCTGCTTGGTCAGTGACATCACTTGATGTGAAGTTTTATCTGCAATTGGAAGGTTGATGACCATGCCAGTTATTTCAGTAAGGAGTTATTCTGTCATTTTTAGTCATAGCTGCATAAATGTTATGATGATAATAGAAGAAAACTTTATCTCTCAAAGTGGCAACTGTTATTTCATCCCCTGGAGCAAACTGTCAGGCTTCCTAAAGGTCTTATATAAAATTGCAAATCTAGCACCATCGTGACTGAATTCTAATTTTAGTTTCTCATGTTAGAAAGTGTAGTTCTGAGCAAATGTGCACTCAATTGAGGCTCGCTTTTTGGTATTTTTCAATTGGTTCAAAATTAAACCAAAACATTTCCAATCCACTTTTTCTGAAATAGAGTAATAAACCCCCCCCACCAAAACATTAATTTCCTATGCATTCTGGAGGCTTTTCTTTTTTTTTTAAATATTGAATTTTCTAAACAGAGAAAGTTGAAGATTGTTTGCCCACTAAAGAAAAAAAAAAGCAGCTGGTCCAATAACTGAAGTCCACCATTCTTTCATTGGCAGCTGGCCAGAAATGCTGGAACTCTTTAACATCAATCCTAAAAGCTACAATTCAACTGAAAAAAAAATACCCAACCAAAACAGCTTTCAGCAATCCTCAAATTAACACTCTGTGGGCTATTCCACAAGATATACCTCGTTTATAATATATATTTAACTCATGAAGATGTCATATTTTAAGTCTTCATTCTACATGCTCTGGAGAAGGATGCTAAGGAGCTTTACTGAGGAGCTATTTGACTTGCTTAGTCCCGAATTTCTTAGTTTATTCTCTAGTGTGTTAACCACAACTTAAGCTCCCACAAAAGATGAGAAGACTTTATTTTTGAAAGAAACTTCATTTTGGGAGATTCCGTTATTGAGATGTGACAGAGGTCTATAAAGTGGCAGAAGGGTAAATAATGATCAACAGTTCTGTTGCAGTGCAAAATCTTGGGAACACAAGTTGAAGACAGGAGATCACAGGGAACTGTGCTTTTTACACTTAAGCTGTGGCAAAAATGCTGAACTTCACTTGAGTGCAAGGATAGCTGGGGTAACAACAAAGTTAGATGACTTATTTATGCAGTTATAAATCATTTCAGAATATTTTGAATTAAATAGTACATTCTGTAGATACTTCAGCAGCCTAAACTGGCTCTATATGGTTCAGAAAGTGGTACGTATATTCATTTATACAAATAATGATTAAAAGAAGTTAACTTCATTTAAAAATTAGAAACTGACAGTTTAACATATGATTTTTTCCGAGATATTTTAACTTTTTTATTGAGTTAATATATCTACGTATAGGTGCATATACATGTATAGACAAAAAGATTACATCAAGATCCTTGTCAGCTTATTTGCATGAGTTTCAGCACTGGTTTATTCTCGGAATGGTTATTCCGCCATGAAGTAGCAAGAATGAACTCTTCTGTTTGCACGTTTTCCTTAAGTTGCATGTCATTAAGAATAGGTTAAATCCCAAAACAAAGCTCATATCTAATTAGTACACTAATTTTAGTGTTGAGTTAATTTTCCTTTTTGAAACCTCTTAAATATTCCAGACCTGATGTACCACATGGTTACTCTCCAACTCACCATAGCACATATCGCACTTTACCATACTCAATTGCCACTTTAAACCACTCTCCTCAATGCCTTCTCCTTCCTTGCACAACACCACAACTCCAGCGTTGATCTGACCAGGAAAATGAAACTCATTCCTTTCTTCCTCTTGCCAAATAGCTGTTACCGTACCCAAAATGAAGCACGTTTTCCATACTCTGGATCAGATGGTGTCTCGGTCTAGCTCCTTCCAGGTACTTCTTGCACTCTCACCTGAAGAACTCATGAGAGATTATGGCTTCTTTAGAGGAAGTCTATTATAAATTTGCTGAATGGGGGGGAAAAAAAGTAACATGCCTTTACAAATTGCTTATTAAAAGTGGTCATAGGATGGGATCATTGCTCCTATCCTCTGACAACTCTCGAGCTGCCACTATAATTTTTTCCAGAATAAAACCTGAACTGTAGCAGCTACTGTACTTCTAATCAGCATGGTAATTCAACATCCCCCCATTTCCCTCAGGACTAATTAAGAAAAACATCAAAAACGGTAGTGACTTTAATTAGCCAGTTGTTCGGCATGTTTTTACCGTTAGCCTGCTCTGTAACCACCATCCTCATCACAACTATAATGATGGAGTAAATTAAGCTATAGGTATCGATCGTATATGAGGAGCAATTCCAAAGCAAACTGGATTTAACCGGAATCTCATGGGTCAACAGGTGTGACTGCAGATCACTGCAGCCTCGGGGCAACTGGAGCTCACCTCCCCTCAAACCCCACAGCTACAGATCTGAAACTCCCTCTGGGAATTAGAACACCGCAATGAACTCTCAGGGAGACAGTACAAAAATCAAGACTGATTTAAGAAAGCCTATTACTAAATGTAAAAACATTACTTACTGCCTTACATTTAGTAATAGACTTTCTTAAATGAAATGCAAGATGGAAAAAAAATTTATTCATGGAAAGAAGTATATGACTTCTCTGTGCGTTAAACAGTAGATTATTTTATTTGCTGATATTTCTCTGATCTAATATGAAAGCAATATCATTGATTACTGAAAATTATTAGAGAAGGAAGAACAATATCTCTGAGGAGTGTTAATGAGTTCTTAGAAATAAAAAAAAAAAAAATCCAGCGACCAGAGTATTACAAGCCATAAGCTTTTTCTTTTTTGATGTTTTGGTTTTGTTTTCTTCTCTGTGACATACACATAAGTGACAAGGACCGAGTCCATACTCATCCATTCAAGGTAAACATGTGACCTCTGTTATTGCAGTCTCTGTACATCACAAAAGCTTTTACACTTGTGTCTTGAATTTATAGAAAACAGATGAGAGTCACAGAAACAGTGCCAGTGACTGACGTACTTCTCAAGAGTCCTTGGCTGGCATTTTAATTTGTCTTGTGTGCCCGTGCTGTGTGAATGTGCACTGCATGCACTCACGGATGGGAATAAGTATAATAAACTCAACTTAGAACTGGCTTAACCTTTTTGACAAAAATGGTGCTATCATGCTTCAAAGTGCAAGGAATGAGTCGAGTCGCCCCGGCCATGGTCACGTTCAGCACGTAAGACTCGGGACTGACCAAACTTCATGTGTAAATTCATGGTAAGGAGTATTAACATTTGGGAATTATAGGAGATATAGCAGAGCTTTGGGCTGAATCTTAGTGATACTACAGACTTAGCTTTTATGGATCACTGTTTCCAGGCGAAACACATACGTAGACACCTGGCAGTGCTACCAAGATGTTGATATACAAATGGTCTGATGCCAGGAGGCACCATGGTCCAGGCGATGTGATGGTCAGTGACCTACCTAACCTATGTTCAAAAGACAGTACTTAATTTTATATATTCTTCACAAGGAATGCATTTGAAATTTCTCTTGCATCAGTATAAAAATTAGAATGAACATGTTTCTCAAAACACTTCAGTCAGTTCCTTTTTCCTAGGCTAGCATCTCTGCCCATCAAAGCATGAATCCTAGAATATATTCACAAAGTATTAATTATGGTTTAAATCCTCAAACATATTTCAATACCTAGCTGTCACCAAAGTAGTAATAAGTGTCATCCTTCAGCAAAAATCATTGTTTAGCAAGGCTGGAGGCATAAATGTGGTAAGATTATTCTATTGTATCTTAAGGAAAATTACTAAAATTAATTATATAAATCATGTTATACACAAACAAGCTGAACAAAATATACTAATATATCAATTCTCTAGTGCTAATTGGGAGAGTGTATCGTAAGTGTAACACAAGATCAACGCTAACTGAATACTTCTGCATCACTACTGAAAACAAATTCAACATCATGTTCAAATTCCATAATATATGTTAAAAAATACTAATTCACAAACTTATCTTTACTGCAAACAAAATTGAAATAGATATTAAAATTACTGTTGTCTCATACACAATATTTAAAATTTAGTTGTGCTGGAAGTGCCTAAATTTTTTTTATTTTCAGTATGGTGGAAGTTATAATCAGTTCTTAGGTCTGTCCAGTTTAAATAATAATAAAAACAATAGCAATAACAATAGTAAATAGCAATAATAATAGCTCTTATTATTTTTACTATTACTACTATTATTATTATTATCAAAAACTACAATCACTTAATACCTGCTAATTTCTTAACATATGAAGCCGTCTTAAAATAAACCACCTATGCCAGCCTTATGAGGAAGCAAATTATCCGTTCTGTCCTGACATGCTATTATAAATCTTGTCATGCAATCTCCGGTGGGTTGATGACTTCTAGCAGCTGAGACCCCACCCAGCTGTTCCCTCACTCCGTCCAGAATGACTAAAGTGAGAAAACTCGTGGGTTGAGATAAAGAGAGTTTAGTATTTTTATTTTAGTAATGCAAAATTTTCGCTCAATTACTATGAAAAGCTTGTATCAATCTACATTCATCTAACCTGGATATGAACTGCTAGTGATGGTTTACTGGCATATGACCATGGAGCTCTAAGAAAGACATTATAGTAGCTGATATAAGCTTTAGTTTTGCCTTTCTGGCAAAGAGCTCTTAAAAACGCTTTATTAAGCATATTTGATTGGTGTAGTGTAACAATCTCCCACAGCCACTGCCTATTATCTTCTCTATTCCCCATTGCCTTAAAACAGCAATTAGAAGTTGATGAGAAATGTCCGGGAACAATAATAGTTAAAGATCAATTGGGAATCCATGCAGCCAGGAAACTTAAATATTTATTAAAATAACAACAACCTTTCAAATAATAGTTCAAACTTCATTACTCTAATACATTCTTGAACTTCTATTTTCTGCCTCACTTCACTGTAATTGCAAACTGCAATAGTGACAGTCAATGTTTCAGACTGAAGTACATAAAAAACATAAAGCTTTTACATTACAGTGACAGTGGTTGAGATTCTGTAAATAGATTTGAACAGTCTTGGGGTTTTTTTTATTTGCCTGCACATTTCTAAAGTTCTTTTCTAGTGTAAAATGGTGGAAGAAAACCCTCCCATTCAGCTAAATTTACCTAGAACCTAGAGCATGCATCTGTAACCTTCCCTTTGTGATCAGATGGACAAATGGCAGTGGGAACGATATTCCTCCTCAGAAGCAGACCTGAAGAAGAAGAGCAACTGGTAAGCTGGGTGTGAGGTGAGAAATTATTTCACAGTAAGAACAGGGCTTCTTTTGGAAATTCAGTGCAGAAAATGAAGGTTTCTGGAAGGTTTCTGTAAGAAAATGTGGCCATTACAAGTCAAACTGGAAGTGCTTTGTGGTAGTAGAGTGGCAGCTATGGTTTCTGTCCACATCTGCCTTGCTGACAAGTGAAAAGCTGCAACCCGATGTTGATCAAACACACAACCCAACGGTCTGCTCAAAATAGTAATTTAAACAGAAACCTGATGGAAGCAGGGATTAAGAGATATGTGCTTTAGCATCTATAAACACAAAGGGTGAAAAAAAAATTAATTGTCAAAAGGGATAAGAAGGGAACATCTTCAATTTGAATGTCATACACAGCATATTTAGAAATTATACAGCTCATGACATTTACTATTCAAGAGGAAATGTTCTTCATTGGGGCAAAAAGTACAGCCCCTGCTTTGGCCTAACAGGTTTGCTTTGTCATTAGCATGCTTAGCACTAGGTGCCATGGTTCACCAGGTGACACACGAAAGGTTCATGCTGCCGTCAGACTGCATTGACCAGGAGAAGTCTTCAGCACCAAGGGAGCACCTCAGACTCATGGCCCTGGAGCAGAAGCAAAGCACCCTTGGACTGCGGCAGCAAGTTATATGAAGTCCATAAGTTCTTCTCCACACACGGTCACGGTTTTCCTGACTTTATTCAAGAATTTTCATTTTCCAGGAAAATGACAGTCTTCTTCAGAGTGATAGTTTTGGACTCTTTGGGAGGTACGTTCACTATAATGCCTCCAGACTCAGCTTTTCTCAGTTTATCAACCTGACCAGCAAGTCCTTCTGCCTTGCTGCCTGGAGCTGGCTTTCTTTTTTTGCTGCAAATAATTTAAAACATAAATGAGATTAAGGTTTTGATGCTTATTTTATTGAAGAAATGTCTTGTTGAAATACGTCTTGAGATTTTAAAAGAAAAAGAATCAATGGATTTTATGTTAGATGGTGGGGAAAGTGGTGCTCGACTCCCTTGTTCTGTGTCTCCTTAGTCTTTCATTCTTCCCCTTTGGGGAAGAAAAAAGATATGGAAGAGTGGAACACAGCAAAAATGACTGTGTCATCAAAACAAAGTTTATTTTGTTTAATAAAAAACCAAGTAAAACTGCTGTCTAAGCTAATCACTAAAAGAAGTAGGCAATAATTCTAAATGCTTTTACTATTTGAAAATGCACAGCTGTTCAAAGCATTATCCTAATGTTAAGTTGCTATAACATTCCTCCAGAAAGGTTTCTTATAAGCTGCTGACAACGGGAGCACTGCTGGAGCTACCATCTCCATAAGCCACTGTGCAGGGCAGGCCTGTGGAGTTTTTATTTCTGCAGGAGTTACTGATGGGAAAGCCTCAGGAGATACCTCAGCTGATATCCACATCTCAAAACCCCAAAATAAGTATGAATGCTGTTGTCAATGGATATCCTTTCTAGACTTCTTGAGCAGAAATGTCAACTAAATGCTCTTCAGCAGCTTTCCAGAAAGGTTCTGAGGGAAGATTTCACCCTAAGAAAAGATGATGTTGCAGTGATGATTTGCCCCAATCTTTGTGTCATCAATCCCGTAAGGTCAACTTGTCCCGCCAGATGCACAAGAGACGATACCATTGGCAGAATATTTGGCTTGTTCTGAAATGCCTGGAAGTTGAGTGGAAATTGTTACTTTATTCTTCCACCTAATAAGAAAGTTGTCACTGCTACTGATGTGCATTAGCTGAGGGCAGCAAGGGATACTCATACCTCACGGAGTCAGAGATGTGCATAGACACATCCAGCTCTGCTGATTTGCACTCTTCAGTTCTTCACTGCAATGTTTCCTTTGCTCCATCCCCCTCTCCAAAAAAAAAAGCAAAAGATGCTGAATTTTAGTCTAGTAGTAGCATAATGCTATCAAAATGTCTAAATTAAGAAGCGTTTGCGGCAGATTTACTTTAATTTGGGTCTTTTATAACAAACAAACAATACATAAAGAACTACATTTAGAAAAAGTGAAAGCATTTATTCTAATGGCTTTGGCTTAAGCAAGTTTCCCCTTTGGTCCCCATGTGTTGCCTGACCTAGTTCAGAGGTGGCATCCCTGGCGGCAGGGAGGCTGGATTAAAATGATCTCTAAGGTCCCTTTCAGCTTAGCCCATTCTATGGATATGAATAAGTTTCATGATTCGAATCTTTCTTCTTTTTGCTGCCCAAAAATTCTATCTCTGATCTCTAAAACCCACTGCACTTCTCTTTGCTGGATCTATACCTTAGGGGAAACAAGCTAATCCTTCTGCTCATGCTTCCTCATATTTTGAACTTATTTCCCTCTGTCAGTTCTGTGCATGATTATAATTCAACGATAAGAGAAACAATTTAAAACTTCAATTATGAAAGCATCTCTTTGTTAATTCCCTCCCGGCTAAATGACTTCCTCTCACACTGGGAAGTTAAACATCTGACAGCATGACTGAGCATGAAGAACTCCAATTTCCATTCACAAAATCCCGCTTTTCTGGCTGCTTTTCACAGTCTTGTTGGAATTTATACTGATTTGTTCCTTAGCTTACTTCTAGATTCAAGGATCTCCAAGAGACTCAACCTGGAGCCAACATCTGCATCTAGGTGGGACTTCCAACTTTTTGTTTTAGTTGATGTTACATTGCATGTGTTTCATTAACTGGGTAGATGAAGAATACAAAACTTTTGTGAGGCTGTTCCTGTGGGCATCATCTAGCTAGCTCAGCTGGCAAGACAGATCAGAGGGGTGTGTCACTGTTTAGGAAATGCACTAGGATCAGACAATGACAGTATGTTATATTTTGTGAAATAAAAGATTCCAATACAGCTCAGAAGTCACCCTGTCAATATTACAGTATTGCAATGAGAAAAACAGAAGGCAGAACACATAGTGGAATGAAAAATGATGTCATTGTTACGTAGGTAAAATTATGTGCCATGAAGATGGCGTGGTAGTTCAGATACAGGATAAAAAGTGAAGGAAGATGGCGTAGTAGTTCAGATACAGGATAAAAAGTGAAGGAAGATGGCTGGGTTACTTCTTTTCTTTCTTTTTGCTCTAAGATCATACCTAAATTAGCCATAAAAGAGAATAGAGAAAACACAATTCAAATGCAAATGCTAACATAATAGGAAATAAAAATTATCCTCCTTTATCTACTCAACTTTATTTCTCTGTTGTGAGTAGGTACCAGTGCATGACTTGCAACAAATATAAAATTTATGTGCTTCCAATGCTAAAAATATGTGACTTTGATTTAAGGTAATTTGTTTAAAAGCCTAATGAGGTTGACATTTGCAGCAGGTTCCTGCCATTTCTGTTGCTTCTGGCTTCACTGAGATAAAATAAAATTGTGGCAGGTGACTCATAAAATGAGTTGACCTGCCAGGGCAGAACAGATATTCTGGAACATGCAATGATGTTATTTCTGAGCTTTACTGGATATGGTAGCAAGTTGGGGGTTTTTTTATGTACTGCTTGTTTTGAGCCAAGGACAAGACAACCTGGAAGGATGTGGAGGGAGGCTCTGATGTGGACATGACGGGGCTCAGGGGAAGAAAGAGGGACCGGAGAACCACCACAGTGGTGCTGAGAAGGGAGCAGTGGTGGGGAGCTTGGTACAGTGCAGGGTCTCTGCAGGCACAGAAAACAGTCATAGCTGAGAGCGGAATGCTCTGGAAGAAGATTGTAGAAATCAGTTGGGAGGCAGCTTTTTTTTTCCACCAAACCACTTCAGACGAGTACCTCCAACATGAGCTTATCCTGCTGTCCTGCAGCAGAATATGAGCAGAAGAGAATTACTTTAGACTCATCAGTATTGCTTCCTAAGAGATGACTTTTACTCTCTTAATTTCAGTTTAGCATATTTCTTGCAGCAGAGGGGTGAAATACCTGTCTTCATGTTTTCCATTTCTCTTGGGCACCGTGGTTGGGAAGTAAATGAATGTCTGCATGGTACACTGATCTTAGTTATTCTTGGCACTAATGAACACCGTTGCCATTTGCAGTCATTAAAGTAAACCACTGTTCATGGCTTTACACGCTGAGTTATTATCTCTAGATTTCAAACTTGTTCACATTGAAAAGTAGTGAGCAAAGCCAGTGGAAAGTATATTAGCAATGCAGGTGAGGTGGCATCGTGGCATTAGCAGACCATGGGAACTGTCAGCACAGTTTGGCAAGTCTTGAGATATGTTCAGCCTAGAAGAGAATATAACAGCTTTTACACCCTGTCACCTCCCTAAAAACCAGAGAAGGGATAATGGTGGGTGGGTATCAAGCACTTCATATTGAATGAAGAGATTCAAATTCTACCATGTAATAGAAATTGTAAGGACAACTCTTAGCGAAGATAGGGGACATGACATCAGGTGATGAAGGTACAGGGGAAAGAGAAACCTAGGCAGGAGAATGGTCCAGGTGAGCAAACATTTTTTGTGCAATAAATGGATTTGCAGAACGGGAGGATTTATTTTTTTATTTTTTAAAAGATATTAGTTATTTTATTCAGGACTTAAGTATTTTTCTTTAAATTTGTATTTCCTTTTGCTTAAAGGTCCTTTGACTTACAGGATAAAGGTATATTGTTGAAGATCCTGTGAGGGGTAAACTGCTGATGCAGGAGAATCTACAGACAACATGTGTGTTAGCAGAAATGACTGAAGTGGCTGAAGAAGTGCTGGGAGGGGTCAGATCAAGTGACCAGATCAAGTGATTGCAGTGGTTTTCTGAGGAACAGGATAAGTGCAGAAAAGTAAGAGACTTAACATTTCTCCTGGAAACAAAGCAAGAGAAGTTTTATGTGTTCTATTCTGGTCCTGTGCTAGGCTTGATGCTAACCATCACATGCAGTGTGATTTCTGATGTTGCTTTTTCTCGATTTGACTCATAAGTCTTACAGACAATGCGAGCTGAGATCAGGAGGTCTTTTTGCTCATATCTGTCTCTTCTCATCTCAGAGAGTCCTGATCCAAAGGCCACGACATGGAGAGTAGCCTTTGCAAGAAGACCTAAACAGTCCATCAAGGCTCCTCTTATTTTTTGTCCCACTGCCTTCCGTAATAAAATATCTCTAATGCACTTTGCAAACTGTGTGCTTCTCAAATAGGCGAAGAGCACATATTCAAATAACAATTGCTTTTCTCTATCTAAAGATGCTTTTTTTTCTGGTTTGATCTGCTCTTAGTTTAAATTCATATTCAGCCTATGTACAGTTTTGGATTTTTTTTTTTACATGAGTATTATCAATCACCAGTCTGCATGAAATCACACTCCTAGAAAGAAGAGAATAGAAAAATAAGCTCAGTATACTGTTCCAAAATTGCTTTTTTTTTTTCCCCAATGAGAAGATAATGGAGAAACATCTCTAAGAAAGCATATATTTAAGAAGTTTTCCTGTATTAAGATGGACTAAATAATTAGTAACAACAGTGATTTCTTTTGACTGAAGCATGTGGGTAAGTCTTGGTTACAAAAACACCTTGATCCACCTCAGGAAGATAACTCCTAAGATGGATGCCTCAAACAGAGGTGTGCTGAAAGCAGACAAAATTGCAAAATAAATAAATCCTTTGTCAGAGTTTACAAGCTCAGAGCCACATTAAGCTTTGTATACAATTTGGCCCAATGCTTAAATACCTGTACAATGACATATTGAGGTTAGAGTTCCCAGTGAAGCAATGTTGTGTATCTGACGGCATTTATATTGATTTTATCACCAGATAGCTGCAATGTGACAACTGATGGATTGTGGGGAACACACTTCATTAACTCCATGTGCCAGTCTCTTGCAAGTAGCCTTTTTAATCTGCTCACTTTCTAACACCCCACTCAATAATTTCTCTCCAGAGCATGTATGTCTGGCTTTTCCTTTAATGGTCTTTCCAAACAGGGAAATCAATTGTACTAAATACTCATGGAATGGGATGTAAATAAGCAGCTATAATTTATGTATATAGTTTTTTAAGTATTTTTGATCCAGTGATACAGTATAGAAGACTTTTCTATATTGATGCCCACTTTTTTATATTGATGATTATTCATCCGATTGATGTAGCTCTCTTGAAAATTTTATTATTTTCTTCACTATTTTATTAATATATTTAATTTTAGTTTGCTTGAAGAGAAAAAGAAAAGCAAACAACCAAAGGGGAAAAAGGATTTGCATTTAAGGAACCTGAAATTACATTCTGCACTTAACTGCATTTTGTCAGGTCAGTGGGAACCAAACTTGAAACAGACATAATGAGCACCAGAGATGACAAATTAATAATCCAACTAATTGGCAGCATTACCATGTTTTGCCAGGCATTGCCATCACACTGGGAAAAATGTCAAACCAGAGGCACTTGGTGATGAAACAGAGCTGGGTCATTTTCTGTTTCTGGTTTATATGTTTTTGCTACTTGCAGCACATGCATTTAATTGCTCTGAACAGTGGGACTTCAACATTATTCTGATGACTACTGAACTGTTAAATTGATTGGAGCACTGAGAATACGTATATATTTTTAAATCAACCCACTGGCAAATTTCCTTTGCCTTAATGCTTTCCCATTACCCTTAATTAAATCCTTTTCTTATCCATTGCTTTCCAAATTATATCACTAACCTCTATCTTTCCCATCTTGGTAGTGCCTCCAAAATTCACACAAATTAATGGCTCTTCAAGTTTTTGAAGACTTTGGGCAAAATTCACGGCATGTAATTTCATTGAGAACAGTCGGAGTTGCACCAGGAATGAACCTGGCTGCTAGGAACTGAGCAACATGAGGACTGAACCGTTTATGTGTCCTTGCATTCCAAATCTGATTTCCCCAGCAACATTGAGAAAGATGAAGAAACAAAACCAAAAAGCTAAAGAAGTGATGGTCCTACCCTCAATCCCAACATTGCAACTCCTGGTGACAGTGGTGAGAAGTCTGCCATGGGTGGGGAATACTCATAAACTGGTGTGTGTTTGTCACCTGAAGCATCTATTTATCTAAATATATTTAAAGCTCTTTAAACCTACAGACATTTTTACTACCTGGTATATGTGTCGGAATTTAATTACTACAGCCTTATTTTAATTTTATGCCTTTGTAATGACATTAAAAGCAACACTTGCTTGACATAAAACTAGAGAAAAGTGATGGTGAATCACACCCAATTCACTTTTCTGTAATTGTTCTCTTTAAAAAGGTGGGAATTACCTGAGAGAAGCAAACAACTGCAAAAAAAGAGTAGCTTCCCTAAAAGATTACATTTTCTCTTATTTTGATTTTTATTTTTACTTCCAAAACAATTTGAAAAATATTGGCTCAGAAACATAAAAGCAATCTTATTGAAAGCTTTACTTTGACAATAAAATATACGTATAACACAATTGCTGGAAAAGCAGAATGACAGTGAAGCAATGTGCCTGATTAATTTTGAACCATTTAAAACAATAAATTGCAAACCTTTTAAAAGCAACAACTTCCAACAAAACATAGCACTTTGCAACCTCAAAATAGCCTCTAGATATATCTTTGAATGGGAAAACTTGGAAATGTTCTTGGTAAACTGCAAAAAAAATTGATCTGAAATTCTGGAAATACAGACTGACACTCAGGATTAAAAGGGCTCAATCTGGTCCAGGAGATGGGGAAAAAGGCTGAGAGTTGGCTTTGGAGGCACTTGAGCACACTTCCCTCCAGAAGGTTGTCGGGCAAAAGCAGCTTCCTTGTTATAATTAAATTATATGATATATATTGCTCAAGAATTATCTCTGTCGGTTCTTAAACATAACAAATTGTTTTGAGAGGCCCAAATGCTGTCATTTTACAAAATTATATGTTTTCCACTTTGTACTTCACTATTATTTGAAAAATTAATCATAAGGAGGATTCTAGCTTCAGTCTATCACACACAAGAAGCTGTCATTTAAGCAAATGGCTTGCTAGGATTGATTTATAGATATTATATAATATAACATAATGATATCTAACAAAATTTCATTACACAGTAAGGTTAATTTGAATTATGATTTGTTTTCCCCTGTAGACAATGGAAGATACTTGTGTTCAGTAACTGCCACAGTTTTTTACATCAGCATTTCATTGAACTGTAGCTTTCTGAAAATACAGCAATTAGCAATCCTGGAGATAGAAAGCCCAAGTGATCTACTAGGTTTTAAAGGTATGTGTTGTTTAGATGCTATTATTACAATGTATGTTGAAAATCTACTCCTTCAGAGCAGTCAAAAAGGTAGAAGTACATAGAAGAGGAATTGAGGAAAAGTGATATGAAACAGGAATGATGTCTGTTCTTTACTGAATTATTTCACTGTGTGGAAAAGCAAGTAGTTGCAAGACAGTTGCTCTAATTCAGGTGAGCAAGATCCCATGAGAGACCCAGTAGACAGGAGCCTGTGGTCCACCATGGATGTTGCTCCAGAATCTGTTCCTCTCCTATTTGGTATTCAATCATGGAATAATAGAATATCACGTTGGAAGGGACTGCAAGGATCCACCCTTTCTTGGCAAAAATCACCATCTAGAAAAGGTGTCCCATGACCTTGTGCAGTTGAATCTTAAAAGTCTCCAGTGCTGGGGAATCCACCACTTCCCTGGGGACATTATTACAATGGCTGATTTTTCTCATCGTGAACAATTTTCCTCTTGCGTCCAACAGGAATCCAATAGGAAATTTGCACCCACTACACCCTGTCCTTTCTATGTGACTCTTTGAAAAACGGAGTCTCCATCTTCTTTGTAGCCACCCTTTAAATGCTGAAACATGGTAATAAAGTCTCCCCTAAGCCTTCTTTGCTCCAGGCTGCACAAACCCAGTTCTTTCAGCCTTTATTCACATGGCAGCTTCCTGGTCCTTGTATCATCTTTAGGGCCCTTCTCTGGTCCTTCTCCAGCCTGTTCACATCATTTTTGTACAGCAGCTACCAAAAACAAACACAGTTTTCCAGGGGTGGCCTGACCAGTGGTGAATAGAGTGGGATAATGACTTCTTTATCTCTGCTGGTGATGCCCTTGTTGATCCAACCCAACATCCCATGGATTTCTTTGTGGTAGCAGCAGCAGCACACTGTTCACTCATATTGAACTTGGTGTCCACCAGGACTCCAAGGTCCCTTTCCACAGAGCTGCCCCCCATCTGGGTAGATCCCAGCCTGGCCACAATTCAGGATTATGTTTTCCCAGGTACAAGACCTTACGCTTGTCCTTGATGACCTTCACAAGGGACTGATTAGCTCATTCTTCCAGTCTACCCAGGTCTTCCTGTAAGGTGGTTCTCCTTTCCAAAGCAGTTTGGTATCATCGACAGACTTTATCAGAGTAGACTTGGTCCCATCACCCAGATCACTTGTGAAGATATTAAACAGCGCTAGGCCCAGTGTTAATCCCTGAGGAACCTCACATGGAATGCTGGACAAAATTTTATTCAGAAAGCTAATTAAGCAAGCCTTTAGAGAAAGGGGGTGTGGGGGGGAAGCCAACCAAAACCCAGGACAGGTACTATTGAAAATGGAAGGCTTTAGATCGCTCCAAAAAAATAAAAACACTACTTTTCACTCTTTACAGGCAAGAAATACTGCAGAAAGAAATGCTTCAGTAGCAAAACTTCCAACAGACTATCTCAAAATCAAAGTGGATTTGAATTAACAAAATGCTACAATTAATGCTGAATTGACTACTTGTTTCGGAAGTTTCCCAGCACTGTGAAACCCTTCCCAAGCTGATGTACAGTAGATTGCGAGTCTTTGTAGTACCACATTTCAATTACCCTTCTAAAAGTTGCATCTTTTAGTCGGGTCATAGTATCAGAACATATTAAGAGGGTGTATTCAGACTCTTACAGAAATACCCGCTGCAGACCCGATATGACATGACAGCCCACATGTCTTTTACATTGTCAAAAGTAAGTGATTATCCAACTCACACCTTCAGAAGTGCACCGAAGTAGGTTCGGATCTGAGATGAGGAGAGTTTGCCAAGAGAGGAGGGATGCTTGAGAGACATGCCCATGAATTCCTTTCTCCTTCTTACAACCTATCCTGCTACCGGCTTGTAGGGTTTTTTTCAGATAACTTGCAGTTTTAAATGTGAAAGCAAAATAATAATGATTTCAGTCAGATGCAAATAGAACAAAAAAATGCAGTTTCTTCAAAACTAAGGATCGGTGCAAAGTAGTTAAAATGATAGAGAGAGGTTGGGGCAAAGAGATCCTATTCTTTCTGTCACAGGATTAATATGTGGGAATCTGACAGAGATACATAATGAAATATTTCATTGCAGACTGAACCACTTAGCTATGGGGAAAAATGATAAGGTCTCTACCATGAGGATCTGCACAGATTTTTTCAAGAAATTACAATTCAGATTCTCTGTTGTGTTTTCAAACTAAACATAAAAAATACCTACCTGCTGGAATTTGTGGTCATAAAATGGATGCTACAAACAGAAGCAGACCCTGAAAAACTGTTCACAAATGTAGTAAGTGGCACGAACTTTGAGATCTGAAAACAAAAACCAAGCTCCTGTCTTCTTCAATATTTGATTTTCCCTAAAACTGTACGAAACAATCCCAACTTTATATTTCATTGTCACTATCATTGAAAGGCTTTGCAATATGAGATGAAATCTCCATCTTTGTGAAAGTAAACGTTTCTGAAAATGCTGCAACACATCACAGGGGAAAGGTGAAAGCCAAGACAAAATGCGAGGTCTGAACAGCAGCCTCAGCCACTGGCAAGTTTTGTTGGATTGTGTGTTTTGGTTTTTTTTTCTTCTTCTTAAGAAAGTACTAACCTTTCTAAATGTGAAATATGTGAGGACTTCATGCCCTTAACAAATGAATGAGTATGAGAGACAGAAATGGAAACCTGGCCTGGGGGAAAGTTTGATCCCTGGTTCTTAATAGATACACAGAATGCAGTGCCAGTATAATCAGACCGAGTCTGTTGGAGAAGAGAGATGTGTGGCACACCAATTACCGACAGCAGGGAAAATTGAAAGAAATTACATTCAGGGGAGTGTGAAATGTGAAAGTCAAGGAAATAAATTAGATGTTGTATGACCTCTAGTGTAATATGTGGAGAACTAATACATTTAACCTAGTTGTAATCATGTCATAGCTAGACTGCGTTAGGAACTTTTTCATTTAAATTTTCCTCTCTATGGCTCTGTGCTTAACTTTTTGAAATGGAAAATAACACAGCAACACGGGCAGCTCCAGAGTTGGTTCTGGAAAGTGAAGCTACCCAAAGTTTGCTCGGCGCAAGGAAGCCAGGCTCAGAATGGGCTAATCATGCACTGCTCAAATTTGATGACATAAAATGTTAGGGTTGCTGGAGGTTTCCTTGAAGAAGCAAAAAGACAATATATCTACTGCAAATTATGGCACATTGTAACACCCAGTAGTCTAAAGCATCTATTGAGTAAAAATGATCTCTATGGAAATATGTTTACCAATATCAGAAAAGAGGAAGAAGGGGTTTAAACTGCTTGAAGATATAATTGGGGAGCCTTAAGTATAAACTTGTTCAAAGAAAGCATGGATTTGGCCTGTCATCTGTCTTAAAGAAGGCTCTGAAAATGGTAAATGGTCTGACTAGAGAGAAGGAAAATACTTTGGGAAGCATCTGACAACATGATCACACTGCATCTCTGAATGTCTCAAAGTCTGCCTGATACCTTTAAGTATCTAAAGACAGTTTATGCCCGTTACTTTTTGTCCTAAGCATCATGGAGTTGGAAAATCTACAAAAACTTTAATTTCTTCTTGTCTTCAGGATAAACAACTGCCATTCTTTTGTTTTTCCTCATTTTTGCAAATCATTCTGCATATGCCCCTTTGATCCATGGTCCTAATATAGTTAAGATGACACAAAAATGCCTTTCAGTAGATATGAAATCCACATTTTAAGTTTCCATCATAAACTCTCATCAAGCAGGATCGTTACCAATCTGCCTGCCTGAAAAAAACACCCACGGTAAGAACATTAATTTGTAAACGTACCTGCTGGAGGTGGTACATACGTTGCGGGGAAGATGAGGAAGAGTTTATAAAAATACCCTATCCTATGATGCTTAAACAAGGAACAAGGACTGAGTCTTTTGTCCACAGAAATCTCCATCACAAACTGAAATTAAGGTTTTGCTAATGGAGGACAGTTATGAAGGTGGGTGGGGCAGCCCAGTTGTCTCAGAACTTGGTTGTCTGTCAGTAATTAGCCCAGTTAACAGACAGGCTACAGTATCTTCAAAGGTTTTACCATGTTAGCAGTGGTTGTTAAATGTGACAGATACGTCCAGCTCAAAAATGGATTTCTGGGGAGCTGTACCTTTCAGAACGGCTGGTACAAATGATCATTATGCCAGATTAGTCCAGATTAATTAGAGCTCCAACACTGCTAGACTAGACCTCACTAAAAGTCTCTTTTGGGCCTCAGTGAATCTGAGCAGCCTGGCTCTAGCAGCATGTTGTATTTAACTACACTTTCTTTGATTGTGCTTAAAATGTACATGTTAAAAAGCACGTAAAAACATGTAAAAAGAATTATGTGTCCACATATTTCTTGCATCGGAACCTGATGCAAGAAATCAAGAACCTGATGCAACTAAATCAACCCGGTCTAGTGAGAGGTGTTCCTGCCCCTGGTGAGGAGGTTGGAATTGGATGAGATTTAAGGCCCTTTCCAAACCGTACCAGGATTCTATGATTCACAGGAAAAATATTTTGATTTTTTCCATGGGTCTTTCGAAAGCTGAATAAAAGAATTTAGCAGCTGAGTGGGTAAAGTTTGTACATTGATATTCAAGGTTATAGACAGGCTGAATTGCACCTAATGGAGTTGGTAGTTACATAGAAGTACAGATAGATTTCACTTCTAGATTTTTCAGCAGTTAGTTTGTGTTTTGCCAGCAAAACAGGATAGGCTTGTGCAAAAAGAGAGAACAAAGCTCACTCACTATATGGCATGAATATAAATGATATAAAAATACATAGATCTGAGAATGGATATTAGTTGTTTTTCTGAGACCTGCTTAGCAAGTCGTACGGATTTTCCGATGTTTTCAGAAATCAAGGTTCCTGTACTTCTGCTTATGAAAAACAGAAGGACCCTTGGTGACAGGCAGAACACAGAGCACGGCTGATGGCATGTCCAGGGCAGGTGGACAGTCGGGCTATCCCACATCCCTGACAATACTGTTTTCACTGAAGGAAAGGCAGCATCGCAGTGAAGTAATCCCACCATAAAAAGATGGGCATGGAGAAAAGAAAGAAAAGAGGGCAAGGTAAAATAAAGAATTACATTGTCCCGAGTTAGAGGGTTTGATCCCCATTTGGTCCCCATGTGTTTCCTGTTGAGAGGCGTCCCTGCCCATGACAGGGAGGTTGGATTAAATGATCTCTAAGGTCCCTTCCAGCCTAGGCCATTCTATGATTCTATGATTGTAAGAGGACTGGGGTATAAATTGACATGGGAGACTACAATTTTATTGCAGCTCACATATGGAAGACGACATTGAGCTTCAGTGGTGAGATGAGGCCCTTGAAAAGAACACAGAAGGAGCTAGAAGCATACCTTGCTCATGGAAAGACTATTTTCCATTTTAGGCCACAATCTCTGGTCATTTAAATTCAATTCTACTGACGCCTAAGCTGTCTCAGAAAGACAATCTGGGAACTTGAAATTAATTCCAGGGTGCACGATTAAACTGCTGTCTGGAACCAGGCTTACATGGAAGTAGACTAGCATGAAACCTACAATAGAAGGTTTGGCTCCTGCTTTCTCACTTCTGCAGAAGGAAAGATTTGAAGCATTCTATGAGTTTCAGGTAATTCCTGGATATAATCTTGGTTTTGGAAGTAAATGTGCTTATTAAAATATTTAAATTGTTACCATCCACTATATTATTTCAAAAACCTCACTTTCTAACTCCTGTCATTTAGTTTGGAAAATTTTCCTTTTTACATGTTTGTGCACTATTTTGGGGCTGCTAATGAGCAATGGATTTTTTCACACCATGCAAAAGAAAGAGAATGTCTAGAAACAGCTTCCATGATCACCAAAACTGTTTTAGAAATGTCCTGTGCTCCATGAGGCATGTCGTAGGGACTCTGGGAGGAGGCACTGGAAAAAAAATTGGCACTTGAGGGAATGAGAATTAATCTGACAGGGCACTTGGTACCTGGTGGTGAAAGCAAACTTCACCGATTAATCAGTGTGACACCCAGAGGTCCTTCACCAGCTCTTCATCCACCTTTCTACCTCTGGATGTCCTGATTTGAGAGTGCTGCAGGGCTGCACTGGCCTGAGGCTGGTTGGAACACCTCCAGCCTGTTTGGGTGGCAGTCACAGTGGCAAGGGAGAGCAGTTGTGTCCATGGGGAGGAGAAGATGGGTCAGGTGACCCACATGGACCAACCACAGTATTTCTTCCCATGTTGCTCAGTACAAAAGGATCCTCAGGAAAAGCCCTTAGAGATTTTGTGTTAATGGTGTTCCTGAAGGATTGGCATTGTCTGTTCCTCATTTGTCTCTGTTCTGTTGGTGTTCCTGCCTCATGTTTTTTGCTGTAGAGAAGCACTGGATATCAAGATGAGTTGCCTTTCCCAGGTAGGAGCAGAGGGGCTACTCTGGGTTTTGGGGTTTCTTTTTTGAAATATCACTGGGGCTCTGGGCTTAGGTCTTCCAATGTGCTGCCTAGTCCTATCTGAGACTTTTCCAGTCAGGACCTAGTTGCTGTCTGGAAGGTGCAGCTTTCTATTTGCATATTTACTTATATCTTTGAAGATATTTATGTACTTGCATATTGTCGTATGTAGCTCAACATTTTTAGTAGTAGTATTGCCTTCTATTTCATTAAACCAATTTTATTTTTTTCCAACCTCGAAGTCTCTCTCCCTTGTCACCTTGTTGTCCTCCCCGAGTGGGTGGCAGCGGGATCGTAGAGAGCATCTGTCACGTGATTATTGACTAAAACTGTGTCACTGGACATGAAAGTGAAAAAACACGTGGTGAAGTTGAATATTATGACTTTCTCATTAGCACTGACCTCAGCTGAAACATACTGTTGAGAGGCTGTCAGCTGTTGTTTCAGTGGTTTGAATATAACATATACTAATTATAATAACTAAGTGAATGTCTTTGCAGGTTTGGTGGTGATGCTCTGAACTCTGTAGATAGCATTGATCCAAAAATGCTTGTAATGAGCTCTGGAGTAGAATTTTCCAAAGTTTATCAGCAGTGAAAATACAGTTTGTTACTTCAGGAAACAGTCAGCAGTTTGCTTGTAGAAATGTGTGAAGCTGTTAAAAAATCAGCTTTTTGAGCCTGTTATTATCACTAGCTGTCACGTGTAGAGGGCTTGGCAGTGTTCCGCGCTTTGATGCTATGTTTGTTAGAAGGCAACATTTGGGGACAGCATATTCATGGCATTTGATAACAATTTTCAGTATCAGAGGTAATAGAGCAGCACTATCTCTAGTAAAAGATCTAAATGCCACTATGCCTGCTTGACTTATAATAAATTTTCATCAGGTCCCCAAAAAAATGAAAGAGTTGTAGCCAAGAAACAACTGCCCTCCACCTTGCCCACAGTAATGTTCACTGGACCTAACCATACTTAATCCTTCCCCCCACCAAAAAGAAAAACATGAACCTGCCTTTGTGAACTGTAGCGAGAATGAACATGACAGCAGGGAGAGGAAGCAATTACAAAGGACCCACATAAAGATGTTTAAAGTGCAGAAATAATAAAAAAAAAAGAATATATTTTTCATGTCCACTTGCATGTCCTTCAGCCCTTATTTTCCTTAAGTGAGAAACCTGAGTTTTCAGGGAGTGTGAAGTTGTCACTTAAAGGCAGAAGCTGTTAAGCACATTAGAAGGTCTGAGAAGGGCTTTACATGGGCATATTCTCTTCAGAGGGACTGAAAGGGCTGGTGTTTTTAGCTAAGAGTTGCACATGTCCTGGCAAAGGGACTGGCGTGAAGAAAAATCTATAGACTGCTATAGATACTTACCTGATTTTTCTTAATTTACCAGGTGCCAGTGAAATATAAGCCAGCGTTGTTAATTATAACTTTCTTGCTTATCGAAGTCGAGTAGCAGGGACTATTCCTTGTAATACAGACGGTTTGTTAATTATAACTTTCTTGCTTATTGAAGTCGGGTAGCAGGGACTATTCCTTGTAATACAGACGGGAGGGGGAAAAAAAAAAGAAAAAGGAAATAAATAAAGCTTGGACATGTCTAATTTCCTTTAAGCTGCATAATGCTAAATACCTTTACTTCTAAGGCTGTGAAGAAGCTAAGGAAAGCACTAGACCCAGCAAGTATCAGGGAGAGAGAATATACTATGAGGAGCCCTGAGAGTTTAGTATTTTTCAATTAAGAAAGGATGTGAAAGATAACTCAAAGGAAATTAGGCATTCTGGGTTTGAGGAAA
>NW_009694899.1:39267-66698 GCF_000703405.1 Apaloderma vittatum
GAGTGTGGAATACCCTCAAGTGAAAGAGCTTCCAAGCAGAGTTGTTCCTTAAGGACTACCTGTAAAACAGCTATAGGGGAACTAATGGGGTATTATATTAGGGGAGAAACTCATCTCATGCTGAGTTTTTGCAAGCCCTGTCTTTTTCTTTTCCATCAACATATGGCAAATCTAGACATCTTTATCTACCATTTTTCTTTTTCCCCAGGGAGGCTGAATATTGATGAGCAGTAAATGTGGAGGTTGTTTTTATCACATGAGTAGTAATAACCATAACTGCCACAATAACAAAAAAAAGTTGATGTTTGCTTATTACTATGCTGACATATAATTACAATAAGTATGGTACAATAACAGAAAATGTATATGTGGTAGGACTGAATTCAGCTAAAACTTCAGAAAGAACTGAAGCTACACAGTTAAATGTATATCAGACTTCCCAAATTTATCTAATCAGTTTTCCATAAGAGGTAGATTTTTTTCTACTCTGTATAAAATAATTATATGAACTTTACAGTCTTCTCTAGTTACAACTGTCTTCTGAATATTTCAGAACTTATTTGCCAACCAGCTTGACTTGTGCCAGGGTTTTAACTAATGCATAAATGACACAAACTGAAACTTGGGAAATTCCACTTAAACATAAACATTATTTAATAAGAGGGTGATCAAATGCTGGAACAGGTTGGGCAGAGGGGTTATGGAGTCTCCACCCTTGGGGGTATCCAACTGGACACAGTCCTGGACAACTTGCTTTAGCTGGTCCTGTCTGAGCAGAAGAATTGTACTAGGTGACATTCAGAGGTGCCTTCCAACCTCAGTTATTCTGCTATTGTTAGAAGTGCCAGATCTTAGAAAATGTCAGTACTAGGTGTTTCTTGCAAGAAATCACGAAGTCTGCACTTGTACCAGATAGCTTCAGGCAGTTCAGACAGAAACCTAGATGCTTCTGTAGTTAATACCAACACAGAGAGAAGCATATACAGAAGAAAGTTGAACTTTTCTTTAGTGTAAGCACTTTGGGTATCCCAAAGCCAAAACTACTAAGTTACAATTTTGGAATAGCTATTGCTTTTTAAAGAATATCTAGAAAAGTTACTTCTCATAAGACCAGACACTCAGATTTTATCTCATATTAATAGTTTGAAGCAAGATGGATGTATTGGGTTTACCTGGATTTTTCTGGGGGGAGGGGGTACCTGTAGAGGTGGCTTCTGCAGGATGCTAGAAGTTTCCCCTAAGCATGATAGAGCCAACACCAGCCAGCTCCAAAGACAGACCCATCACTGGCCTAGGCTGAGCCCACCAGTAATGATAGAATAGGAACACCTCTGTGAAAGCATATTTAAGAAATGGGGAGAAAAAAGAACTGCGTCACACAACTACTGGCAGAGAGAGAAGGGAGAATATGTGAAGATGCCAAGGTCAGTGAAGAAGCGGGGTGAATTATGTACTCCCAGAGCCAGAGCAGAGTGTCCTGGGACTGTGGTGAAGACCACGGTGAAGCAGGCTGTCCCCCTGCAGCCCATGGGTGTGATGGGGTGTAGATGTCCACCTGTCACCCATGGAGGGCCCTGTGCTGGAGCAGGTAGATGCCTGAATGGGGCTGTGGTCCTGTGGGAATAGCCTGCATTGGAGCAGGTTGCTGCCGGAGCCTGTAGCCCATGGAGAGAGAGAAAAGCCCACTCTGGAGCAGGTTGGCTGGCAGGACTTTTATGATGCTACAGGGGACTCATGTTGGAGCAGTTTCCCCTGAAGGACTGCACCCCATGGAGAGAGACTCACGGTGGGGCAGTTTGTCAACAACTGTCTCTTGTGAGAGGACTCATGTTGGAGAAAGTGTGTGAAGATCGTCTCCCATGAGAGGGACCCGAGGGGACAAGTGAGGAGTTCTCCCCACGAGGAAGAAGGAGTGGTGGAGACATCAAATGAACTGACAACAACTCCCATTCCCTGTCAACTTGCACCGCTCATGGGGTGTGAAAGTGGGTAAATTGGGACTGATGTTAAGCCCGAGAAGGGAGGAGTGGGGAGAAGGTGTCTTGTTTAGTTGGTTTTTAGACCTGTTTTTATTTCTCATTACTCTTCTCTGATTTTTTCTTTAATAAATTTAACTGATTTCCCCAAGATCGAGTCTGTTTTGCCAAGGACACTAAATGTGGGTATTCTTCCTTTCCTTATCTGAAACCATGGGCCCTTTGTTATATTTTCCTCACCTTGTCTAGCAGAGAAGGGGGAGTGATAAAGCAGCTGTGGTGGCTACCTTGCTGCTGTCCAGGGTCAAACCACTACAACAGATAAACCTCTTGATATTTTCATCTGTTCTGAATACTTTCTTGTTAAGGTCATAGAGCTCAGTCTTTATGTGAATGCAAGCAATATATATTGCTTCCAAATGCTTCTCTGCATTTCAGATTGTGCCACTTAATTGACAATACATATAAAAAGTTCTGATGATGTCAAACATAGAGTTTCTGATTAATTCAAGTCCATGTGCAAGTCTCATTATGTCCAAGTTATACATGGGTGATCACTGGCTTATACAAGCTTTATCTTGAACAGAAGTTTGCAATACAGCTTTCTGAGAACTTTTTCAAAAAGCCGTGAAGGAGAGAGGTATAGCATTGGCAGAGGGGATATCTCAACTTTTTTAGGCTATTGTGATACCACGAGATATTGTATAAAGCAGGTGTGAAGGATAAGATTAGTCGATTAGTGAAAAAATGAGTGATGCAAAAATGACTTGTCTGTGTTATAGCCCACAGCTGCTGCTGCACATCATTGAAAATAACTATTTCAATTATCAACTTGACACAAAGAATAATGTTTGTGAGTCATAATTAAAGCAAGTTGTTTGGACTGATTTTGCTGTACTTTGTGACTGGTAATGTGCAGGTGAACATGAAGTTTCCCTTTTAAGACTTGCTTCATAATTTAGGCAAGAATAACATTCAATTTGTTCATCATGTTCCTTTGTGCATTTAGAAAAGACCTGGCTGCCTTTTTCCAGTGAGCAGGAAAAATGTGGAGAAAAAAAGAAGCCTTCAATTTGAAGGGCATATTTTTAGAGGCCCTTCATTCTGTCATTTATTTATGCTACTTTCTTACTACATTAACAACTTCAAGAAGTCTTTTGAGCTACTTTGCTATATTCCTCTAATTACCTGCCTTTTCTGGAACTTGTAGTACAAAACATACTCCAAGGGCTGGAATTAAGTCATTAATCAAATTGTAAATTTAACTGTCACAGGGAGCAAGACAAATTGGCAGGAATAGATGGTGGGTGGTGCGAAAGCATTTCTGGTGAAACTTAACTTGCGATGTTTTGCAAACAAGTCACTACTTTGTGTGATTATTATTATCATTTTCCTTGAGTAGGAAGAAATTATTTTCTGCGAGGGAGGCGAGACACTGGAACAGGCTGTTCAGAGAAGTTAGGAATGCCTCAAGGCCAAGGTTGAATAGGCCTTTGAGCAACCTGGTCTGGTAGGAGGTTTCCCTGCCCACGGTAGGGGGATTGGAACTGGGTGATCTTTAAGGTCCCTTCCAACCCAGACTAGTCTGTGATTCTGCTTCCTTTGGGTTACTCAAGGTTCAAGGCCCAAAATGTAAAGGCAGGTGGCTCCTGAGCCCCAGAGACAACAAAACCTCTGGATTCCCCTGGCATCGTGCAGATTGTATCCTGCCGCTTGTGGACTAAGACTATCAAGCGGTGTTTCTCTTGGGGTGAAATATTTACAGAATTTCTTTTACTACGTATTTTTAATAAACTTTTCATTAATTTAACATTTATTTGGGGTGTTTGCCATTCTGCCGAATCTGAGTGAAAATGTCCAGTAAGGTGAAGAGTTTTAAGGAAGTGAGATAAAAAAATGTTCCCTTTTCTTAGAAAGCCATGCTAAAACTTACCAGTTTGATCCCACATATACTCAACCACCACAAATACAATTATTTTTGGTGGTTTTCTTGCTTCTGAGACATTCTTATGCTTTCACCGTTTTGCTGTATAATACCTCCTCTTCTAACCAAACCCCATGAAGTTTAGCTTTCCGGTGGCAAGTTATCTGTAAAGAAAAGAATCTTCTCTATATAATACCAAGGAAATTAATCCTTAATATTTAGTCACTTTTCCAGTCTGCTTTAAGATATCTTAGCAATCCACTCACATAAAACATGCATTGTAATTTAAAAGGAAATATATTTCAAGAGTGTTTTCATTAATACACACACTGCTCTCAGTTAATATAGCGCTCTGAAAACAGTATATCGAGTGACAGCACGTTAATCCCTTGGGAAAGGCACATTAGCAGTCTTGTTTAGACTGAATACTCTTTGCAGGAGAATTATTAATTCAAAGCCTGCCATTCACAATTCACAGCAGACATCCGATATCATCAATTAATGGGTACAAACTTGCTCAAAACAGAAGAGCTGAGTATATTGCTGATCATTTTCCATCTACTAAGGAAATGAGAATGATACTGTTGTATGTCTGACTCTAATGATTTTTAAATCCAGTTTAGGTTTAATGAAAATCAACCAAATTTTCAGAAGGTGAAGGTCTAGTAGAGTTCTGATTTCATTCCATTACAACTTGGGAAGCAGGCTGGTGGAGATCCAGGCTTTACCTTTCAGGTTAATCAAAATATTTATTGCTGGAAAAATTGGCAAACAGCAAGATATTTCCCAAAACAAGCCCTGGCTCTCCAGGAGACCCTGAGGACTTGAGTTGCTGGTAGGAGGATGAGGGAGAGGAAAGGGTGGAAGAGACCTTTCAATTTTGAAAGCATCCCTCCAAAGATTACACATTTCTTGTCCAGAAGACTGAGTAGCAGGCTTGATCCTTGGCAGTGTCGTGACACTTTTATGCGTCAGTGTTATGAAATATTCCAGTCATGTTGCCTGTCGCTGTCCCTCAGTGTCTTTGATGCTGGCTTGCTGTAGAGTAAAATAGAACACAGAAGACAGGGACTCAAAGGCCTGTTTTCTGTGTAAAAGACCTGTTTTCAAGCTGAAGCAGCACTGATGGATGCATGGCTTGATTCCTCCTTTGAACCAGCAGTGCTTCTGAAGAGATATCAAGTGCTTGTTTCCCCTGAACAGCATGATAATTTCAGTGCTCAGAGAGTAACTTAAATCATATTGAATGAGGTGAAAAGTGGTGTTATGTAACTGAAATGCGGTGGAATGAGTGCCTACAGGCAAGCACAGGTTAAAGATGGTGTCACACAGGTACCAGTGGTGATAAAAGGGTGTGGAAATTTCTGCAAAAGATGATGGTACAACTGGTCAGGTGGAGTGGCCAGCCAAAGCCCCTGCTAACCTCATCAAGTTCAAGAAGGCCAAGTACAAGGTCCTGCACCTAGATCAGGGCAATTCCAACCACAAACACAGGCTGGGTGATGAGTGGATTGAGAGCAGCCCCGCAGAAAAGGACTTGGGAGTGCTGGTGGATAAATATTGAATATGACCTGACAATGTGTGCTGGCAGCCCAGAAAGCCATCTTTTCAGATAAATGAGCCAGGATATAGCCAGTTGTACATCTTGCACAGGTCTATGTCAGTGTAAATTTACTGTTGACTAGAAGCAAGGGGAGAGCTATATTTGCAAGACGTACAATTGCATTAAATCCGGTCATGCAGATTACTTATTGTGACTTGCTCCGCTTTGTGTCTTAAACCTCAAGTTCATTATGTTATAGTTGGAAGTAAAAAGTTAGATTTCAAATCAGAGCCATAATTTTTTTTTCTTTTCATGTTTTTAACTAAAACCAGCTTGCTATATGTTAAATTTCATACTCAAAGAATGTTGGGGATAGAAAACTTTAGACTGTGTAAATAGAGGAAACAAAATGTCTCCCATTACAGATAATGGATGAACATTTATTTGAATTAAACATTTAAATGTGGCTAATTAACTCATTAACCTTTACATTAACAATTATATTTCACACTGTGCACTATACAGCTCCTCTGCTGTGGTTCACAGGATTCTTAATTAAATCTAAGTCCAGTAGTGGTCTTTCAAAATTTTCCATTAATTCCACTATTATCATCCACAAACTGGGGAGAAAAAAATCTTCCTCAAGACTTTGTCTTCTGCCAGGCTTGTGGTGACGCTCATCCCCGCAAGAGCAGTGTTTCCTCTTTAGTTGTTCTCTTAGAACCACTGAATTCTGCAGCATTTAATTAAAGAGTCAATTTAAAGAGTTTATGAAGCAAAAGGCATAGGAAGAGATTTGTGACAGTGATTAAGGTTTCCACTTGCTCAAGGTGCTTGCGTTTTCATAGAGCTGTGCTCTCCTTCGCTGTTTTGGAATGACTCTTCTGGGTCCTGTTCAGAGTTCTGCAGTGCTCAATCCCTATTAAAATTCCTGTCTGAACTCCTGACTTCTGCGAGGGGAGGTCTGTGATCTGCCTTTCCTTTCTGAGTTAACCTCTAGATGATGATCAGGATACAGCATCAATATTTGGAAATCTTGCCTTAAAAACCTTTTTTGGTTAAAAAATAAATTAATATATTAAATAGGTACAATTACTTGATCAGCAAAATGTCTAACACTTTATGTATTAAAATTGCCTAGTGTTTTTGGACTTAGGTAATTACACAGTGCCTGTTAATGAATCACACAACTGCCCTTGCTGAACTGCTATAAATACCAGACAGCTCAACTGACCTAGTCCAATGCTGATGGGCTTCTCCTGTGGGACATCACCCCCAACAACGTCTGTAGCACATTAAAGCACAAGGCTTTTCACAAGATTGTAAACTAGGTTTATAGTACTAACACATTGCACTGCTCCTCAGATGTGAATGTTGTCAGCCAGAGTCTCCAAGAGACAAAATCTCCTAAATCATCTTTTCCTGGAATCATAAAAAAAGAAAACTAATTACTGAAGCTCAAGATATATGATAGCTTTTTAAGTGTAACTATTCAATGACAGAAACAATTTGAGAAGCTATTGCAAAGACAATGACATCAAACTTATGTCTTCTTGGTTTTTACTCTTTTTGTTAGCTTTCACCCAGTTCTTCAGGTGCAGTTTACTGCCAGGCGATCAGTCTACTTCATTAAAATAGCTTCTATGATTCTTTTTAGAATCCATTTTTTATGTGGACAGAATGAACTATAACATTTCAAGTTTCACTGTTTATTGACGTGGTTGAAAATATTGGACACTGCTCCATAAAACTTCTCAAGTTTTCTGCTTCTGTGATTTCATACTCCTCCCACCTCTCCTAGTTATCCAGTGATGTTTATTCTACCACATTATGAAGCTTCGCATTCATCTCAAAGTATGTTGTAAACAGCACTTGAGTTCAGGAGAGAGGAATATTGACACTTTTACCAGCACTTCTAGGTGAAAAAGAAAAAAAAAAAAAAGATATTTAGAGTTCTTCTGTTTTGTGATTCTAACCCAGAATTGCAAGTAGAGAGAATATAATTTGTTATAGAAACTGGCAACAATATTAAAATAAAAATGCATTAAATCATTCATAGTAAAACATATACATGAGATCCATTTAATACTTTGTCAGAAAAATGACAAGTCTTTTTAACACCATGTACAGACAGTGGCTTGTAGCAAGGTCTAAAAAAACTAAAATATCCCCTGGGAACACTGCTGGTCATTCAGAAATGGTAGGTGCCAGCCCTTGTTGCCTAGAGTGCAGCTGCTGACATTCCCTTTACCTAGCAAATACTGAAAATCAGAGCTTGTGTTGACAGAAGAGTGTAAACCAACATGTCCAAAGGGAATCCCTTTTTCCAGGAAAAGGCCTTTCTGTCATCTATCACAACAATCTTGCATTGTTTGAATTCCACATCACAGTGTAAATGAAATTTTGCTTTTGTGCTTCAGTTCACTCCTAAAGTAGTAGTATTTTTTCCCTTCATGTGACGTCAAGCAGGTTGTAATGCCATGAGAGAGCATGGCTACAGCTTTGTTTTGCAAAAGTTCCATAAGTGACCCATGTGTAGTTTTGCTAAGCAACATGTTCACATGCTTACCTACCTCATCCTGTCGATGTTCATAGTCAAAAAAATGTTGTCAATCTTGTGCACTTGCTAGATAGTTACTGAGTAGTATATCACATCTCTGTGACAGACTAATGAACTAATGCCGAGTAGAGACACTTATGTTTAATCATACAGAATTGTCCCTTTTAAGGATCTCTTTCACTTTTCATTATACTGATGAACGAGTTCTGCATATGGATCTGTTGACGGAAGATTTTCTTTCCAGGGATTTTATTTTTATTTCCAGAGCTTGGAGAAAGATTTTCTGGATTGCTTTCAACTGCAGTTGCATTTTAGGAGTATTAGAAAGATTGACGCATCTCTCTTGCAGAGACAGAGAACTTGAATCTATTTTCAAGTTGTGATAAATTATTACCAAGACAGAGTATGGTGGAACTGATTTTGATGGCCAACCACAATCTGGCCCCACATTCATCATTATCCTGAAGGAGACAATCTTCTGCATGTGACCCCAAATCTATTCTTCCTGAGGAAACATAGAATAGAATCTCCTTTGCAAGCCAAATTACAGGATAAACGCATCTGGTTTGTCTCCTGCTTGTAGCAGAGGTGTGAGACAGTAACAGCAGCAGCTGCCAGTATCAGGGAGTTCTTCATTCCCTGTAGTTAAGGAGAAGTTTCTTGCTCCTGTCTTGGGCACAAACTTGGGCTTTATTACCTGGGTTTTGTTACCTAAGAAAATCTTTCCTCTACTAACTATATTTGTTTTGTGTTCAGACAACGTGTTGCTGAACAAATTCATGGAAATGTTTTGTCTAATCAGGTTATTTTTGCTTTTTATTAGAGAGAAGGGAAGAACTTGTGGAAAAAACACCAAACACTTTCCCCCCACCAGGAAAGTCAGAGACACAGTTAGCGTGATAAACTGTTTCTCTGAATTCAAAGTCAGGCTGGTTTTATATTTCAAAGAAAAATACATCTTTTGGTTTTCACTGGGCTTTCTTTTTAATGAAAAGCTATTATGCAAAGCAGAAAATAACAATGCTATGCTGAGACGAATCTCAGAAGCTCAGTATCATTAAAAATAACTTTGAGGGAGGATAAGGACCCAAGAGTGAAAAGAAAATCTGCTGTCTGCATCAAGTTTTCTAGAAACTGGATATAAAAGAATCTTTTTGAGTAAGTTCTGCAAATCCTTTATCTGTTTGTGTCAGTTTGTTCAAGCAGAGTATGTACAACTTCGTAACTTCCAACCAGACTCACTGTTTATTCTCATCAGCACGTTGTACCTTTCCATGTTGATGATTTTCCTGTTGAATCCTTGAGCTGGTAATACATTCCATCTCCACAGCCCAGCCTATCTCTTGCATTTCCACCTGGATTTCTTGTTGATTGTTGATTTTTTGTTGTTGCTTGTGAGTGGATTTTTTTATTATTTGGGGAGGAGATGGGGTTCTTGGTTGTGTTTCTGTTTTTATTTTTTTTAAAGTTTTGTTTAAGACCTCAGGGTTACAGATAAGGAGGCTCATATAATCGCACTGGCTTTACTCCCATGTTTTCCAAGGCAATTGTGTGTCTTTCCTTTTCTTCTTGTCCACACCTCTTCTCCGTCAAATTCTTTTCCTCCATTCCCACATCATATTCAATAAAGGCGTTGTCCTTCTGAGACTATAGGCACAGAAAATTTCCTGATATTCAAACAGACTTGGGCTGTAGCACCAAAAGAAAGGAAGAAAACCACACCGAAACAAAAGAAATGATGTGTTGTACAGCTAAACCTCCACTAAAATCTCCACTAAAACCATTTGTTGAGGACATGTTGCCTTTTGGAGGCACCTTGAAACCCCATCCTCCGCTCCCCAGGAAGGTGCTGGTCTCCTCCTTTATCTGCTGTCAGGTGTCAGCTTTCAATTCAGGTTACTGTCACCCTTTGGGGAAAAATCATTCTGAGGAGATGAAATCTCTCCAGAAACAGTCGTTGTAGGCTTTCCAATTCTTGTCAAGATTGTAATGACTCGGGTAAACAGCTGAAGGTCTGGTTTATATCCTGTGCTCCTTTCACGTTCTATTTTCAAATAAAGCATCACTTAGCTTTGAGGGCCTTCAGCTCCCTTGTTCTGACTTAATGGCTCTCTTTGCATGGGCTAAAGTATTAGCTGGGGGTATCAATCTGAATCTTCCTTACTGTCTTAAAAAGACAGGGCAGATTTTTTTAGAACTATTGCTAGACTGTGTGTGTGCTTTACATAAGATATATTTTAATAGACTTTTTAAGGCTAGCCCGTCATCTGCGTTCCCTGAATATGGAAAGGAGAATATTTAGAAATTATGGGCCTTGGAAAGACTTTCCCTGTCCCCAAAATCTCTTACTAAAACGTGTTTAAGCCTACATGCTTTTTGAAAATCTTAAAGCCTCTCTCCTTTGCAGACATATCTTAAAGTTTGTTTCCTGTTTTCTTGCTTTGCTTGTTACCAGCTCTAAGCATGATGTATTACACAGGTGCCCTGCAGTAGGGCAGGATTTCAGAACTCTATAGGTCTGCTCCAGAATTTGTCATTTATTAATCACTGTGCCTGGTGCTGCTCCTTACATTTATCCTCAGCCACAGCCTGAGTCTCCACAGAAGCTGATTTTCCTGGGTTTTAATATATATTTTGTATCCTACAGTTGGAGTGAAGTCAATCAGCTTCAATCAATGCTGACACTGTGAAACATAAAAGCAGTACATCAGACTAGGAAGATTTGAGGGCAAGGTTTCTTTATGAATACAGGAATAATAAACTCCAGCTGTGTCCTGCCGGTGGCTACATCAGCTACAGAATCTGTTTTATTGGTTTGTTTGTTGGTTCAGGGCTTCTCTGTGTCTGTGTGTATCTGAATTCAGTCTTATATAGCTAAATTGAAGAGTTCGCCTGTAGAAAGAGTTCAGTCTTCGAGATGGAAGATCCATAAACATAAATGAGTTTCTATCAATAGCTGAGTAGTGGATATCTATTCCTTAGGAAGATACGAGCCTCTACAAAACAGAGGCTTTGGAAAAAATCTAACGATCTGCTGCTTCTGGACATAAACTAATTTGCATATCCATCACCTTTATCTTTTTCAGCAATTTCTCTAGAATACATAAATAGCAGTTTGCAACCTGTAGCATATTGTGTACTGATGTTTCAAGGGCTGCAATCAATGATGTGGTTTACCTACAGAGCAATACTCCTTTCCTGGGAAGGTGCATGTGCTATTCTGAGTGTCTGATGTCTGAAATTTAGGCAAATGTTGGCTCATGCAGGTCTCTGCTTAACCCTGATGATGATAGCTTTGAGGCATAATATGTAGAATAGTCACAGAAATATTCAGGATGAGGATAACAGGAGTTGGTGTGTGGATAAAAATCATTTGTTTGGTTTGAAAATAGATTGTTCACATGGCATAGCACAGATAGAGAACAAGAGACAGAACAAAAGAGGAAAAAAAAACCTCAATAAACTCTCAACTACCAAGTAACTATGTGAATAACAAAACTTTCAAAAGCAGCTCCATGAAGTTTAGTTTTGTCTGAGTTTCTCTAAAGATCTTATACTTCAGTATGTGTAAAAGTCAAGCACTTGAAATTATGTATTGTGCACCTCAGGGATGTGGTTGCACCTCCTTAATAAATGGTTATTTCTATTTTTAAAATGTCCTATTTCTAGGAGTCCTTCCTCAGACCAGAGGTTTTCCCTGGGCTGGCAAATGTTGGGCTAGCTGTCACAGACTGTTCCCATAACTCAGTACTCACAGGGGGAAAAAAAAGTTAGATGAGAGAAGTAAAAATCACCCATCCATCCTTTTTTTCGACCCATTAAATTCATTTCTCTTCTGAGAGGTATTTTCACACCTTGAAGGTGTGAACCTGCAGGATATAGAAAGATGAGGATTACAACAGATTTCTTGCTACACGTAAATTTTTATAACATACTTCATCTTAAGGGATATTTTAATGGTATTTCAGGGAAATATCTGATTGTGAGAAGTTTCCAATAGCCTTGCTTTTTTTTAAACTTGTGAAAATATCTCTGTTACGATTTTCAGTGCTTTCATGTTATCTTTTTGGAGAAATTAGCCATTTTGAGGACTATTCTGTCATTTAAGCAGCAAGAACAATTGCAGGAGGAACCAATGTGTAAAAGAACACAAGGTGTACTTATGACATGGCTTATGTAAAAGATAGTTTAATTTTTTACAACTTTTTTGTTAATTATTAATAATGATTTTAAAAGATTATGTATTCATGTTTTACTTAAAGGGGACATACCTGGGGTCTGATAATGGCTCATTTTATTGCCCCTAGAAAGAGTAATCCAATAGCATTTTGTTCTGTGTTGTGAGGAACCCGGAGTAAGTGATGATAGTCTATGAGATATTGACAGATCGTAAAATTCTCATTTTCATTATAAGAAAGGTTGATCCAGAACTCAAGATCTTTAGTCTCACACTTGAGAATTAACACACATGACATCAAAAATTAACGGCCAAGATGCTTAGTATAGTCCCTTCAGTCTCGAACTGGAGAGCTCATGTGTCTTCAGAAACACAAACAGCTCTTTCACTTTACTGTTAAATCTCACTTTCCCTTTCAGACTGAAGCATAACAAGGACAACTCCTCCCATTCTACAGGGTATCCAGCATATTTTAGATACTGCAAATTCATCAACTTACTATCTGTCCTTCTTTTCCAAGTCAGTGGATATCCTTTGGGAACCCTGGGGTGTATCTAAAGTAGATATTGAAATCACCCAAGAGCCTATGAGAGTTCGAACCTTCCAAATGCCGTGTGACTGTGAACTGCAGCTCAGGTGGAGGCTTCTCAAGAGCACTTACATTGTCTGAAGAGACAGAAATCTGAGTCCAAATTCCCTCTGGATCCTCACCCACACATATTTCTTTGTAGCATGGATGAGTTGTCACCACAACTCCAAGTCAAACCTTTGACAGCATTGCTATCATTTGATACCTTCAAATTTAGATGTAGACTTTCTCCAGCTGGTGTGTTTGTACTCCTCACCAAGGATTTAACTCTATCTACAGTCAAACATAGCCCTGATGTCTAAAGCCTGATGATGCTCAGTGTACTTCATTCTTCCTAGGGTCATTTGTGGCTTGATACTGTAGCTTGATCTGACAGCACCACAGCCGGGAGTCTTCTACTTGAAGGCTTTGCACTGTATGCTTGAGCAGACCCCCACAGTTCTTCGTGTAGCTTTGTTGTAAAGTCAATTAACTGCAAGGTGTGGTGTTCTCATGCCTACAGGATCTATCACCACTTAGATATTGGTTGCAATATAAAATAGAAAACTTGAGAGTTGACCACTTACAGTTATGCTGAAAATTATATTAGGCTTTATCACTCCCTCCTGGGATGCCTTAAAGCTTAAATAACACATAAATGCAGTTTGTGTTACAACTGCTATGAATGACAGCTGCTCTTGCTCTATTTTGTCTAATAATATCTGTGTAATGATAATGGTGCAAATACCGCTAAATTATGGCATTTTTTATTTATCAGGATATTATTAATGCTGATAGGTAAATGATCACATTTTCCTTCCTCCCAACAGCATTTCAACCTGAAGTCAGACTCTACACTATTTTCTTTATTTAGAATAAAGCAGACTCCCATATCAAGCAAGGTGACATGAACAATTACTGTCAGTGTTAGCTTTATACATATACAGCAGAATTTGGCTTGAGATTTCTCATTGCCAAAAAAAGATAAAACCAGATATGACAATCCTTAGCTTTTTTACAGCATTGTTCATTTGGAAACTTCACGAACATTTACTATACGCCTTTGACTTAATTTATTTTTGTCATTTAAACTAAGCAACTGAGCTGGCTGAACATTTTTTTTTTTAATCCTTGAATTTTAATAAAAAGCAGTTAACAAACTTTTGAAGAAAAAAAAAATCTTTATTTGGATCTTCGGAAATATCCTTTTGGGATATTTTAGAGAATGTTTTCAGAAGGAAATGCCAAAAAAATATGGGTTTCATACTGAACATTTTAGTTCCATGCCCAATGAACAGTAACCTACTGGTTTTTACAGATAAGTGAAGAGAGGCAGAACTACATTATTGTTGTATCACATGTTTACCATTGCTTTGTTTGCACACTGGGAATTTTTTATTGCTACATCATCATACATTTATATGTTACAGAAGCAATTTTCTCAGGGTCACTAGGATATACTGCTTCAGTCAGGAACAAGACCCAAACCAATTGTCATGCTTCCCAGTCTGAAACCATAATTACTGGTCATTTCTTTCTTGCACATTATATTAGCCGTGAAATATTTACTGTGATTAACAGTAATGACAGGTTTTCCTATGCTCGTGTGCAATAGGATTTTCGTTATATCCATTAGAAATTATAAAAGAGATTGTGTGAAAATGAAGAAAAAAATCTAAATAGGAATTAAGGTTCATTGAAATTAATTCTTGATCAGTTTCCTCTCCATAAACTCTCTAAAATAATTATGCGATAAAATCCATTTTATTACCAAAGAAAATAATTTTTTGAAAATACAGTCAGCTGGGTGAGAATCTACATTCATTTTGAATAACTGAACTCCACAGTTTCAGTATACAGGAAAAAGGTAAAAGTCTCTCAGCGAGTTAAATCAGATAGGAACTTACTTATAACATTCTACTCAAACGCGAACTTATAAATTGGGCGATACAAAGTTGAATAGAATTGGGGCCTCGTGAGAATAAATGCTAGGGAAAAATAATTGAATTAAGCCTAATTTCTTTCCATGAAATATCTCAGAAACAAATTTTCAGACTTGTACAAAATTATATAAGAAAGTTAATCTTATACCTATAAAGGTCTAGGACAGCCAAAATCATGTGCAGTAAGTTATACACAGAATAATGCTCTAGGATCCTGTGCAGAAAGGAATGACTTGAAAGCATAGTGTTTGTAACTTCACCTGTGCATTTATTCTTTGTAACAGAAAACATCTTTCCAAATACAGGACACATGGCAAGATTCAGTAAGGGGGAAGTTCTAATGAGAATAATACTGATATCTAGTGAATTATTAAACAACAGCTCTTTATTCTATCAAGAAATTTAGTTTTTGTGATTATGAGGTGTGCAGAGACTTCATGGTTCAGGTGTTCTGATTAATAAGATTAGAGCCCGAATCTTGAATCATGGCTATGAGTTAAGAGCTTATATGTGGGAGGACATCAAATTTGGGAACTTAACAAAAGCCTGGGATCTCTTGATTTTGGGAGGCCTTGGTACTACTGGCCTAAGTTGAATGGGGTTATTGTTGGCTTAATCACTGCTTATTGTTGAAAGTGGTCTTTTTTTTTTCCTTTGTTTGTTTTTAATGGGAAAAAAGTATGATTTGAAGCAAGCTATCACAAGCTTTCAGATCCTCAAGCCTCAAATCCTTTTACTTTCACATCTTGATTCACAATAATAGGTCTTCAGACTTTATTAGGGAAGAGAAATTTGGATTTCTAACCAGCCCATAGTGAATAGACGCTCCTCTGAATGCTCTAAAAGGGCTTTTATGTTCTTTATGAAGGATGAGGTTGAAAGTTTTGAGAGCTGGACACACCAAACACATTTCTGCAAAGCATCTGGAGGACAGTGTGTCTTACAGTCTTCCAGTATAAGCAATAAAATTATGAGCAATAGCATTCTGTAAGATATAATTGATTTTAACCACTAGTAACTATACAATAATAGTGATAGTATTTTAAAGCCTACTACAGATACTTTTGTCTGCAGGCAGTGAAAAAGGCCTAATTAAAATGAACTGTAATCGTGTTCTCCCAGCATGTGATTTGACATATTATAAATTCATTAGCATATTAATTGAGAATACTTTTTTTTTTTTGGTGGTCTATCTCTGGATTAATAATAAGGGGGGGGGAGAAAGGCATGAAGGTAATTTATTTGGTCTTTCTACAGTACTGACATTTTTCACCTTAATGAGCACTTAAAATGTAAATTATACGGTCAGCTTAAAAAATAGAACAAAAGATGTGTGAAGCTTTTTATTATTTTTCACATCAAAATTAACTGCAATTATGATAAATTTTCTTGTTCCACATCAGACTTTGCCCAAAAATACTAGGCATCAGGAAATACCTTAAATCATTTAAAGTTCTTGTTGATATTTCCTTGATTTAGAACTGAAAGTTATGAAAAAGTTTGATTTTTTGCTTGTTTGTTTGTTTAACAGGAAACTGAATTAAGAATATAGTATTTCCTTCAGGGTTTTGGTTTGGGATAGATTTTATTTTTCCAAATACGAATTCATTACTGAACTTAGGCCTGGCATCTCCTACTACAGTCTTGAGGACCAGACCTCAGGGAAGTTCTTTAATCTCCCTGCCTAATCTGTGTAAATTCCTCATATTCACATCTGGTGTATAACTGCTTCACAGTTCATAAATTGCTTTGAGGTACTTAAGTGAAAGGTGCTTTAGGAGTGAGGTGCTGTTGATAAATTATTATTATACGCTTACTTCATACCCACCAGAAAGATTTGTTTATAGTTTCAGCTTTTTTAACTGATCTGTAGTTTAAATTAGACCTCAGGCTGCTGGATTTTTCTCCTGACTGCTAATTGATGCTGCTTGATCTGGCTTATGAAGAGAAAACGGTGCCACCAAGATAAAAAAAAAAAAATAATACTTTGGAGTAAAAAACACTTTAGTTATTCCCTAACGTCCTGGACAGTTGCCTCCAGAGAATGATAGCCAAGATGTGTTAATATTATACTTATTGTACCATCATTTTCCCAAGAATATGAAGGTTGTTGATGTAGTTCTGTTTCAGAAGATGTGATTCTCTTGAACTTACTTGGAAACCTGCATAAAAAGGTTTAATAAGGCTAAAAAGGCGAAAAGTATGAGTATCTCTGAAAGACAATATATTGAGGAAAAACAAATTAGTGAAAGATTGCCAAAAGAATTCAACTCTAGCAACTGCTTTTGTTCTTTGTTCTCAGGATTTATAATCCTCTCTGAGAAAGCACACAGTCTATAAATAATTATTAGGAAAACAAGTATTGCCAAGTTAAGAAAAGAAGTCTTTGTATTACTTTGATAAACAATTCTGTTACTACTTCCCACGCTAATAGTGTTATGGATACAGCACCATAATTTTTATCTTATGCCCATCAGATTAATCAATGTCCTGGGAAATTTCATACACCTATACCAGAAATATTTTGCACTGTAACTTTTATGAAGTTCAATAAAGGTGTGCCTGGATATCTTGTAACATCCTGAAAACTTTTCTAGAATTCATGTTCTCAAAGAATACACATAATACTGCTCTGATTTTTGTGGTCAGAGCTAATCAAAGTTACTTTCAGTATTCTTAATCTATTCCTTAATTTTTCTGCAGAAACTCCCTACAATTTTGATAACACTTCTCCATGTATGTTTGCTTCCTACCAGTGAAATTTGTGTAATAAAATTGCCTTCCATCATTTTCCTTGTCTTTTTAACTTGAAGGCAATGGATGTCTCTTACTATGTTGTTATAAACTTAACTGATGCCCAACAGCAGCTAAAACCTAAATCAAATGGAGATAAAAACAAGTATAACCACATTGATATGACTAATAAAAATAGTTGCTGTAAGAAAACTGCACAATTTTCAAGTCAATTAAAACCTATAAAAAAAAATTTTTTTCTGCCTTTTCCATGTTTGATCCTAGCTGGAGGCCAGGTGTCCACCACAACCACTCTATCACTCCCTTCTCAGCTAGACAAGGGGAGAAAATATAACAAAGGGTCCCTAGTTTGACATAAGGATGGGGAGATTCCTTGCAGTTACTATTCTGGACAAAGCAGACTCAAATCAGTTAAATTTATTTAACAATCAAAATCAGAGATAAGTAATGAGAAATAAAAGCAGATCTTAAAATAACACCTTCCCTCTACCCCTCCCTTCTTCCCAGGCTTAACATCAATCCCAGTTTACCCACTTCCTCCCCCCGAGTGGCGCAGGGGGACAAGGAATGGGGGCTGTGGTCAGTTCATCCGATGTTGTCTCCACCGCTGCTTCTTCCTCCTGGGGAGCACTCCTCACTTGTCCCCTGGGCTATTGTGGGGTACTTCTCATGGGAGATGATCTTCACACACTTTCTCCAACATGAGTCCTCTCACAAGAGACAGTCGTTGACAAACTGCCCCACCGTGAGTCTCTCTCCATGGGGTGCAGTCCTTCAGGGGAAACTGCTCCAACAAGAATTCCCTGCAGCATCACAAAAGTCCTGCCAGCCAACCTGCTCCAGAGTGGGCTTTTCTCTCTCTCCATGGGCTACAGGCTCCGGCAGCAACCTGCTCCAATGCAGGCTATTCCCACAGGACTGCAGACGCCTTCAGGCATCTACCTGCTCCAGCACGGGGCCCTCCATGGGCGACAGGTGGGCATCTACACCCCATCACACCCATGGGCTGCAGGGGGACAGTCTGCTTCACCATGATCTTCACCACAACCCAGGGAAGTCTCTGCTCTGGCACCTGGAGCACATCTTCCCCCCTTTCTCTGACTTTGGTGTCTTCACATATGCTCCCTTCTCTCTCTACCAGTAGTTGTGTGATGCAGTTCTTATTTTTCCCCATTTCTTAAATATGCTTTCACAGAGGTGTTCCTATCCTGTCATTATTGGTGGGCTCAGCCTTGGCCAGCGGTGGGCCTGGCTTTTTGGAGCCAGCTGGCGTTGGTTCTGTCAGGCCTAGGGGAAGCTTCGAGCAGCTTCTTACAGAAGCTGCCCCTACAGCCCCCCTGCCACTGAAATCTGGCCAGGTAAATTCAACAGACTGATCTAACACATCCCTTTCTTTAATGGCACAGTTCTTTGAGGACTAGCCCACTCTATCAAGAAAATAAACCAAAAGTGCTAAAAAATGCACTCCAGGGTGTATTGAAAATACATCTTCAGTATTTCTTTGAGGTTTTCATTTCTAAACTTTATCTGGAGATACATTAGATAATTGGGAAACTATTTCCTCATCTAATCCATGCTTTATAAACACAATGAGAGTGAGGAACTGAAGACAATGAAATATTCATTGAACACAAGTCTTAAAAAAGTGATCATCAAAAAATGAAATTTTGTTTTGCTCAGCACTCAGAGAAGAATAGCTGTCAATCATAAAGTTATTTTCATTTCCAAATGTTTAAAACTAACCTGTATTTTTTTCACATAAATTTGTGTATATTGTTTAACTATTGTTTCATACTAAACATTTATTGAAATATTTTCAATCACAGTGTCATTAGTTTTTATAACATTTTTTACTTCTCGAATGAACTTTTGGAGATATTCTGGTTTTGTGTTATTGTCTGGAATAGGGTAATGTTAACATTTTTTGTTTACCAAGAGATAGTTATATTTGTAACCAGCTTAAAAATACTGTTTTTACCCTGATCTCTCTTCCTTTCTATCCCTGGCCCAAATTCTGCTTCAAATTATTGGTCTGCTACACAAAGTGCTGCTCAGTGCATTAAAAATCTGGATGAGAAATTGTGTACAAAAATGTAGACCTTTCTTATCAAGTGTCACTCTTCATCTCTTCCTTCTGTGCCTTTGCTTCTCTCAGGCTGTAGCCATGGTTTTCTACTGATGATATGATGTTTCATGCAGTCATTTTAGGTGTAATTAATATTTTTTTTGCAGAGTGAACACCTAATCAGCCCTTTCAGGGGCACCTGCAGCTCTGGGGTTAGCTAATGACCTGTCATTGTAGAGACGGACACAACACAACTGAATGGTATTAGAATGGCTCAAAAAATGGCTCCTTTATTACAGAAAGGGTGTGCCTTTTATACATAGTTGAAGGTACTAGAAGAAGGTAGCGTGGCCTTTGCTTATAGGTCAAACACTTGTTTTTCACATTCTAATTGGGTAACAATTAGCAGCTTCTGGCTGGGCTCATCCCTCCGGATCTTGAGAAAGTTCCGCAAACGTGTCCAAACTCAGTACACACAACTTCCCATCTTAAGGGTACACTGGGAATTTGTCAAGGTCAATGTCTTCAACCAATGCCAGGTTACCAGCAGTCCAGCTGCCGTCCCCCACAATGACCCATCAACATTTTGATGGTGTCTGTCGGGTCATGTGCTTTACTCCCGGCCTATTGCAAGCAATGAATTGAAAGGAAAATCAGTCGCATTCTGTTTTCATAGCAACTTTTATTAAAGATACCAAAAGCAGTGGGTTTGGGTTGCTTTATTTTTTCACTTACTGGTTCAGTGCTGTATTGCAATTCTATTTGTGATAGCGTATATGTGAGTGTACATGTGAACATATGTGTTTGCATATATAACCGTACAGTTTCCAAATGCCCTAGAGGCTGTTTGGAACTTTGCAAGGTGACTATCACTAGAAAATATTGAACTGCTATAGAAAAAGCATTCTCTTTCTTCAAAATTCAGGAATACCTCCAGCAAATGTTTGTAGAAAGGAGAAAATGGATAGAAAATCTCAGGACATGATCAATGTACTAATTTTCAGCATGAATGAACCCCCCAGAGTTCTTGACATGGATGCATATTTATCTTCTGATGAAATCAATATTTTTCCTACAGAAAACTACTGATAGTCTTAAGATTTTTTATAATATAATTGTACAGCTTTCAGTTACTCTCCTTTTTGTTTATTTCGCACTGAAAACAGAATCTTTTCTCTTTTCATTGTTGACTTAAGCTATGGAACTCTAGCACTTTAAAGATTGTTTAATGCGACTAGAGGAATATTAAAGGTCCCAGAGTATTTTTGCAACACTGTGCCAAATATCAGTTGCGGGGACTTCTGTGTTAATGCATCTCTCACAACACCCTGCCGCTGTTTACAAATCTTTTTTCATTATCACTTTTGTGCCTCTATCCATTCTGCTGTATTGATGAAACCTGAGAATTGAAACACGGTGTTTATTTTGTGGGATATTGATATGTTTGGACAGTTAATTCACGGGTGGCTAGCTTCACTGCTGCTGCTATTTGATCAGTACATGAGTGCTGATCAAATTTCTCTCATGCTGTCTTCTCAGGCTGACTAGGAAGAAGTAACAAAACTTACAGTTTGATCTACTTTCTCTCAGTAGGCTCTAACTATAAACCATGTCATACCTTTATGTTTCAAAAAACCATAAATCAAAATAAGCTTGGCTGCAGCATCTTGAATTTCAGTGTTGAAAATAAAAACAAATATAAATGCTGATTGAAGGTTATTTTTAACTTTCTCAGTCTTCAGACAAAAATATGTATTTTCTCAGGCTTCGTGTTACCTGTAAATGGAGAATTTTTTACATTGAAACTCATAGTGTTTGTGCTCATTTTGCATGATGAACTAGCAAAGGCAAAGTCTGGAAGTTGAGGACAGTACAGAAAACTTCATCACCACAACATAGAATGGAATTGGTTTAACTTAGTTGGGAGGGTTTAACTTAGTTGGGAGGGACCTACAACAATCATCTAGTCCAACTGCCTGACCACTTCAGAGCCGACGAAAAGTTTAAGCACGTTTTTAAAGGGCATTGACCAAATGTCTCTTAAAAACTGACAGGCTTGGAGTATCCACCACTTCTCCAGGAAGCCTGTTGCAGTGTTTGACCACCCTCTTGGTCAAGAAATGCTTCCTCGTGTCAAGGTTAAACCTCAGTTTAACCAAAATTACTAATGGGACAAGTTCAAAGCACCTCTCTGAATCCAACTAGACAGCTAGAGAGAAAGCAACCAACACTAAAACTCTCTTAAAAGATTACTGTTGAAAGACTTGCCAGAATTGAGGGGTGACAAAACTGAGCCTGATTGTGAAGCTGCGTTTTCACGCTCTCTGTGTGAGGAGTGCCAGAGTGTTTCTTACCCGCATCTGTGCACATCTGCCCTCCCCACCTGAGCACCCCACGGGAGGGTGGTGGAAGCTTGGCCCAGGAGTGCTCAGCACCCCTGAAATGCAGGGGCTGCTTGCTAGCCTCAGAGTACCACTGGAGATCTCTGAGGAATTTTTAGGTAGAAATTTGAGATAGTTTTAACAACAGCTGGGGGAAGATAAGTGAAAGTAGAGCAAGGTAAGTTTGGTTTTCTCAGAGCTAGTGTTTGTAGCACTCAAGACCACCAGAACAGACTTGAAGGTTAGGAATTTCCTTCCTTCCATAGGGATCAGTCCCTGCATGGGGCTGCAGAGAATGCATGTGCCTCTTTAAGGAGCCATGAAAGCAGGCAAATCTATCATAGCAGGGACATACAATCTGTGAGTGCTGACCTGCTGTGTGTGATAACACCTGTGAATCACAGAACTACACCCAGCAATTGAATCACCCCTAAAAGCTGTGACCTGCATCACAAAATGCTCTCGAATCAGCACCCTTAGATAAAATTTTTGATATTTCTTTTGTTACTGCTTGGTCACCTCCATGACATTCTTTATCCAAGGAGACACTGCCTTGGCATTTCATTTTAGATTGCTTTTGCCCCTGTCTATATAGCATTTGACAGTCAACAAGACAAAACATAAAATAATAGTTATTTGCTGGCGGAATTGCTGGTGCTGGTTGGATCTCCACTGGCTTAAAGGTCACAGCTGTGCCACTTGAAAATTATGTACATACAATGAAAATTTCTAATGCATAATATTCTGAATTAAGTAATCTAGTATCTACAGATATCTTCTTCCTTCCCTTGTATAAAGAACCTCAATAGACCAATGGAACAAACTGGATGTCTTAGGTAGCGTGAAAACCTGTCAAAGACTTTTTTCTTCCTTGCTGCCAAACACCATTAAATAATGTTATGCATTTCCTGCTAAATTCTGATGTAAAGTATCAGTGTAGTTTTAATTGCATAGACATTTTTTAATAAGCATTAAGGTTTGTATGAAGAAAGAATGAATGGGTGAGTCTTGGCCTGGAAGCACCAAAAAAAAGCAGCCTTAAGTGAGAGATGTTAAACCTCAGATTAAAACAAAGAACAAATCAGAGTCACTGTGAGGTCCTAAATAATTGTACAAAAAAGGGGCATCCAAAACCCCCCACACAGTTACCAGACTGAAGTGTAGGTAAGAGATGGCATGATGACTCTGCATTCAGCATCACCTGTACTCTGCACATCTGCAGTCAACCTTGGCCAAATCACTCAGCCTCACACTTCTTTGGTGCTCATGGCTGGTGTAGCATGAGATTGTTTGGGTGGCTGAGCAAAATCAGTTCTTCTTTAAAATGAAAATTCCCTTCTCTGTCTCCCACTGAGCCTTGCAACCCGGCTGTACAATGCTGCAACATTAATTGCTGCAAAGCGTGGTCTCAAAAATGATTCAGAACTGTTGTTCTTAGCCTAGGACACAATTGTAACAGGATATTTTTGATCATATAGTCCATGCAATTTAAGTTTTCAAAGTTTTCAACATCGAGGGCAGTTATGGTTTCTCTGAGAATAAGGCTACAGATCCTTGCGGACACTAGAGAGTCATATTAAATCAGTATAATTTTAGAAGTCTGTTCTAGGTGAGAAATAAATTGAGTTCAAAATGTTTCCTTGTCCGGACACTGCTTCAGAAACAACCTAATCTTGCAATCTCAGCTCTGTTCCAGCTTTTAAAACTTGTTAGAGCAACAGAGTTCACCTAGTTCTGTCGTTTAAATGTTGTCATTAAGCTTTGATAGATGAGGAAAGATTTTTAATATGCCATTGCTCTTTTTTTGTTGTTTATTTAAGCTCTATCCAGATCCAAATATTTTTCACTTCACCTCATTTCTCATTATACTTGAAAGGTTTTTGTGTGTAATTATTGGCTTGTGAAGATAAGTGGGATTTTTATTTATTTATTTATTCTTGTTCTGCGATTTGTCACACTGTTTATCTCTCAGTCAAAAGAAACCAAAGCTATAAAGTTTTAATGAATTGTTCGTATATCATCTGTGGGTTTCAGTTCCTGATAAAGGAGGTTTCATTATATATTATTTAACTAACATGCACTTATTTCACTAAGCCAAAGTATCAAGAAAAATAAATAAAAGCCTTAATCAAGATTTTCTCAGAGATAATTAACAGAAGGACTTGTGAAATATGAGTTAGGATTTGTTATTAGGAATGTGACAGAAAGCTCATATTTAGCTCAGCTCAGGATTATTCCATAACAACTGCCCCTGGAGAAAAAGTAATGAAGAAAACCTGTGGTTTTGCAATTGATGCCTTTTCTAATGACCAAATTTAAATTTATTTCTTTTTTACTTTAAATTCTAAATAATATTGCTATGGTCTACTGACTAAAACAGTAACATGCTGCATTTAAGGTTTGATGTAATACAATACAAAAAAAAGATTTTCATTAATGGAAAAATAGGAGCCACTTTTCTGATAGTACTTTAACCACTTACTTCGAAATAATACTTACTTTAAACACTTTAGTTAGTTATAACTACTTTCTTTAAGTGAAAGAGAAAACTTGTCAGTTCAAAACAAGAATTTCTTTGGAGAGAACAATCTTGCTTGAAGTAGAATGGAGACAACTGGCAGTGCTCCTTAGCAATAAATTTATTTGTTCAGGGAACAGTTCGTTTTCACACCTCCCCACCTGGAGGAATTTATCCTCCAGGGAAGACAAGACCGTATTTTTCATTAAGATTGCAATCCTTCTTCACTCAGCCCCCATTCCTCCTAAGAAAAATGCCAAAGTTCCCTTTTACCAAGGGTAAGAATTTCACTTCTCTAGTGCTTATTTTTCCTCCTTCAAATGACTTTTTCATTTCAGCCTTTTCTTCAATTAATTGCAAAGTCTGGGAGGAGAGACAAAAATCTTTTGGATATTTTTCCTGGTTAGACTCACATTGATTGAAATGAAGGAATAGCAGTAGTTTTAAAAATAAAGGAATAAATAGGGGAAGGAATTTTATGTTGTGGACAAGGAAGAGTCCGTGAGTTTACTGCAAAATATATGCAACTTTTTAGAAGAAAATTTGCAATTTTTTTGGCTGCTAATAAGGACCCATTCATGATTGTGCCCTCAAACTCCTCCTTATTCTCTGAGTCACACTGTTTTTAAGAGAATCAAAAAATACTTCCAAACATTTATTAGAGATTCTATACAGCATGATGTACTACCTACCATAACACATATGTGAGAAGCTCTTTATCAGCAAAGGGGTGGACAGTTGTTTCAGGGTTGCTGGATGGTGCTTCCAATTAGTTTATTCCTTGGCTTCAATACTTTCATCACTGAGTGAGACTGAGCTGGGCATCAGTGTAAAAATCCAGAAACTTCTCTTTTAATTGTAATTAAATCATCTTTAGAAACTCTTAGATTGAGAAAAATGTGACCCTTAGTAGCTCCTTCTTGCTGGCAAAGCTGCTGAATTATTTGATGCTCCCTGGACAACGTCACACACATTCTTCCATTTTCGTATCTGCTCAAGAATGGCACCACAATATGGTTGCAAAGAAGTCCACGGTGGCCTTGCAAAGCACTGCTGGTAATGGTTTGATGCTACTACTGGTGATGAAGAGAACCAGAGGAGAACCAGAGGCTACCCTGAATTGGAAGGGATTCACAAGGATCATCAAGTCCAAATCCTGACTCCACACAAGACGACCTAGAAGTTAAACCATATATCTGAGTGTTGTTGAAATGCTCCTTGGCACCATGGCCCTGGGAAGCTTGTTCCTGTGCTTGACCACCCTCTTGGTGAAGAACTTTTTCCTGATGTCCAATCTGAACTTTCTCTGACACAGCTTTAAGGCATTCTGTTGTGTCTTATTACAGGACACCAGAAAGAAGAGATGAGCCCCTCTCTCTCTACTCCCCTTCATGAGGAACTTCTGGACAGCAATGAGGTCACCTCTCAGTCTCCTTCAAACTGAACAAATCCAGCGTTCTCAGTCCCTCTTCACAAGTCATGCCCTCTAGTCCTTTCACTGTATTTGTTGCATTCCATTGGCTATATCATTAACACATAGTTTGCACAGCAGCCTCCTGGAGAGTTCAGTGACTGCAGTAGGTTACTCAGAAGGTTTTTGTAAAGCTGAGGCAGTTTCTGACCAACATATGAGGTTTGCCTCCAAAACACAGTTCTTGGGAACTCAGGTTTCTGGTTCCTGGAGTCCTTGCCTTGCCATGTCAGGAGCAATAGTTTGATTGATATCTGCTGAAATGCTCACCCTAGAAAATAGCAATTTAGCATTTCCACACAATGGGTAAGGAGCAAGTAGAGATTTCAAGGGAGATGCAGATGGGTAAGGAGCAAGCAGAGATTTCAAGGGAGATGCAGATGTGTTTCTAAAGCTTTCCTCTCCCACACTAAACAAAGAAGGTGCTGATGCTCCCAGCACCTCAGGGAGATATTCCTAAGCACAAAGTAAAAGATATTAAGCCTAGAGGCACAGGTCATGGAGATAAATATGCGAAAGATACTAACCAAAAGGAAAGGACCATAGTTGGGCAAAAGAAAAAATAGTTATAGAAGAATTTCTCCAATTTTTTATAGAGGGTTTTGTTTTGGTTTTGTTTTGTTGGTTTTTTTTTTACTACTGTTACCAACTTTCATTCAACTGGGGGGTTTTTAAAGTCTTTGGAGAGTACGCCAAATAAATCTCTCTGAAATTTATGCATTTCTGAAATGACTGCATACACCTATTATTTTCCACAAGCGATCTCTCAGTGTCTTAGCTGAGACTTCATTTAATAGAGCCTCCAATAAACTTTGTGTAATGAGAGACAAGTTTCGGAGTTTAGAAACTCCTGTGGTGTATTTCTCCTCATTAGTGCCGCTATATTCTGAGTTTCACAGTTCATGTTGATTCCTTCCATAAAACTCTCCAGCTGGGTCTTGAATTGCCTTTATCCGCATTTTTTTTAATTTTTTTTTTAACTAAGTGTAAAAATTTATTCTATTGATGAGTTTATCCTCAAGGCAAATTTGATATAATTACATCATTGGCTATATATAAGCAGAGAAATGTTTTTTATACCTGTTATCCAGAAGCTATCGCTTGTTCCCTTGGAAAAGCTTTAATTTCCTGTAAAGTTGTTTTTCAGGCACTCTTTTCACTTTCTTTTTCACTTACTGACAAAAGTAACTCATAGTTAAGAACAAATCTGATGATGGGGAAACAGGAAATTTCTCTAGGCTTTTCCCATGAAGCTTGTTCACAAGGATTTGCAGCTATGGAATAAACATTAATTTCCGATTTATATTATGTCTGTCAGTAGGTCAAAGCCATTGTTCACAAGTCAAAATTAGTCCACTTATCCCTTGCAAAATAAGTCCACTTATCCCTTGCAAGAGAATGCATTTTATAGGGAGATACCGGCAGATAATGCACACTTTTTGTTAGTGGAACATTTTAAAGATTCGTTTCTATTGCTCTTTCAGTGTTGCAGTTAGCTTCGAGTTATCAATAACACACAAAAAACCTGGCAAAACCAACTATCTCTGGGGG
>NW_009694900.1:0-34725 GCF_000703405.1 Apaloderma vittatum
TTTATATTTATATTTATATTTATATTTATATATAAAGCACCTATCTCCATATTAATAAACATTCTTTGGAACCACTGCCTGCCTGTCAGCCTGATGAGGCAGGAGGTTCTCCTGTCTCCTTAGGAAACTGGGTGCGTGATTAGCAAACTGATTCTGGAATTCTGCTGGAGGGCTTAACAGCAGTTTACCTTGCTCCTTCTTGTTTACTCTCCTGATTTTATCATTTAGAAATGTGCCCAATGGATCTGGGGGAAAAAAAATGTATATAGGAAGGTTAAGCCAGTCTCTTCACAGATTAGCTTTTCTGTACATTGTACGATAAGCACTGGATTTACAGCATCACTCACTGCACAGCAGAGGCCCAGGAATTTGTAGGGATTTCCTAAATCCTCACATCAGGGCCCTTTACATTGCAGGCAATTGTTGGATATATGTTTAATCCAGAAAAGTCCATAGTACCCAGGCTTTGTATCTACAGCCAACCGCCCCCCATTTTCCATCAAACATAAATCTTGCATTAAAATTAGGACATGGCCCAGGACCAGGTGGAGGCCTTCAGGCCTCCTGTCGCTTGTTGCCGTCTTGGGATGTGAACCAGTCCCTACTGGGCTGAATAGGGAAATAATCTAAAATAGTAAAATAAAATACTAGCTTTCAACATTTATTGCTAATTGCTCTCTGAAGTAGAACAGCTTCAGGTTAGGAAGATGAAACTCTTTTTTCCCTAAAAAAGGTCAAAACCAGTCATCTGTGGTGGTATCGGCACCCTAGCCCAAATCGCAGAGTGGGCATCTAAAGCTGGGTAGGCTGCAAGTCAGACTTAGACACCTGTTTTATGAGAGTTTACAGGTTGAAAAGGCTTTTGGCTAGCTGACTCCTCGATGCCCACGTCCAGCAGCTTTCCTTTGCCCAGGCCATGTGAATGAATTTCTCCAGAGAGGTCTGGGCCTCAGAGGCAACATGCTCTGCCCTCATCCTGTCAGCCTCACCAGCAGGGAGGGGAGTTGGGTTCGACAGTGGTTTTGTATACATTTGTACATATTTCATTAATGTAATTATTTCCTTATTAGTACAGTTATTGTTTTATCAAAGCTGTATTAGTTTTCTTTTCCAATCCATAAGCCTCTCTGCTGTATTCCCTTTTCCCTTCCCCTTTGGGAAGGGAGAGGAGTTCTTGGAGAGCATCGGTCATTTGTTTAGTGGCCAGCCCAGCCCTAACCCTTCACAAGTAATCTATAAGGGGCAGCCGGAAGGAGTGCCACACATCTCCAAATGGTAGCCCTGTTCTACTCTCAAGGAGCTCACTCCAAGAGCTCTCTTAAACTGTTTCACTCCACTTATTCGCACAAACTACTCGGCAGGCTGAGGATCCCACTAGGTGGCAGGACAGTTTAAGCCCTTGCTATTTATACTCCAGAGCTAGTGCCCTGGCACTTCAGTGGGCTCAGCCCCACTGGCCTGTGCTGTGTGTGGGACCCTGGGGGAACCACAAGCACCACGGTGGGTCTGGGGTTTATGCTCACTAAGCACAACAAATATAGCCTGGGCCAAACTAGTGGAGAAATCCATGCAGAAATCTCTGCCACTGTGGGTCAGACTGTAAATCCATGTAACTAAATATGTGATGTCTTGAGTAGTGAAAACATGTAAGTGACTATCCTCCTTGCTTCCAAGCATTTGTGTTCATGGGCTTTCTGAGTGGGGAGAAATTTTCTGTACGATTAGTAACTTATGATTTAAAACTAAAGTTAGGTATAATTCACACTGTAGTTAATATAAAACCGATCTTTGTCGTCAGTGACAACTAGATCTGGCCTGTACATCGCTGTACTATCAATGATTTGGCCATTTCTTTTAAAGTATACCACTTGGAGAACTGTTTTGACACTCATTTTGTGCATCCAAGCTCAGCTTATGCAAAAATTGAACAAATCGAACAATTGGTTTATGGCAACAAAAGATGTGCCTCAGCATGTTCATCAACCTCTTAAGTGAAGCTTCTGATGAATGGATGACCCAAAGAAAATTACCTTCTCAGCAACATCTGGAAAAGATTGAGGCAAATTTTCTGTATATATGTAAATTGTTATTATATGCACAGTGAAGTTACTGCCTTTTTTTTTTTTAATGCACAAAGCGGCGAAGAACGAATTATGTTCATTAAGTTCTCAGATTTGGAGACAACAAAGTTACCTTTTTTGCTTGGTACTAAAATGAATGTCTTTGCTCTATAAAAACCCAGGATAGTGCTGTAAACTGATGAAAAAGATGTTATTACCTGTGCCACACTTGCTGGAATGGGAATCAGGATTAATGCATTATAATACCAGATTAGCCTCAATAGAAGTTTGCCTCTGTAATTTATCAAGGTAATTAACTATGTACCTAATTTTAGGCACTAAGTAGTTCTATCGACTTCTGTGAGACTAGTCTGCATTTAAGTTAAGCATGTTTTAAACCACTTTGATGATTCAGGACCATTACCCTGTGGATTAAGAGAATGCACTGTCATCAGTACATTCAGAAAGAACCTTTAAAGGTCCCTTCCAACCCAAACCATTCTACAATTCTGTGATCAACATCCCGTTAGCTGAGCTGATAGGAGGGCAATATAGCCTGGATAATGACTGAAATTGGATAAACCAACTCAGTGAGAAATGTATTCAGAAGCATTTGATTTGCTCTTTACAGGCTCATGCAAAGTTCAGTAGAGCTATCAGCCCTCTTCCACATATTAACAAGAAAATGAACCAGAATTTTCCCAACTTTAGCTTTGCCTGAGATAGCAACCCTGCCTAAACCCCAAACTACCAGACAGCGTGGCACAGTGATCCCCAGAGAGCTCTAAAGGGGCTCACTCCCGTCTGGCCAAGTAAAGTGTAATACACAACTACTAAATTCTTCTGAACCAGTGTTTGTGGTTCAGTTTATACTGGGCAGAAATAGGCAGCTGGCTCAGAACTGGAAAGGCTGATTTGACAAAATCCAGGGCCTAACTAGGTATTCTTCTATATCTGAACTAACTACAAAAGAGCTCTCTCCTGCAGCCTAGACTAATAATTCTATAGACACAAACTGTACATGCTTGTGGCAAAGAAGTATTTCTACATCTGTAATTTGCTTAATCTGCAAGTAGATAAATACATGGGCATATAAGGGCTATGTAATATGTGACCAACATATAAATCAAAAAAGTTCATCCCGCTTTTCACAGTCTCATTTTAAATCTTCCTGTTAGTCTTTACTTCTTACGCAGTTTTACCAATTTTCTGTTAAAATTCTTCTTCCAATGCAACATTTTCTCAATGACAGGTTCATACAGTTCAAGTACAAAGTAAGCACCTTGCAGGGGTTTGGGTAGACTTGACTAGTTCTAAGATCTATGTCTGTGAGCAGCTAACTCCATGTATGTATATAGCTGTGGAATGTTTTTTATGCAGTTTAGCACAGGAATAATTTGCTAATTCGGCTGGTTCATAACTGGCGTTTTAATAAAAAGCTTCAAAGCATCTGAAGCTAATAAAATATTTACTTTAAGTATCTACTCCTGTAACCCAAATTTTAGTGTCTGTATTCTGTAAGAGAAAAATCTAAATATATCCAGTGCTACAACTGTGAAAGGAAAATTCAATATAGGCCATGACCCAGAAGAGCACTTTAGCATATGCTCCACTTCAAGCATATAAGGAATTCTGTTGCAGTAATACTCAGCTACTTGATTTCCATGGAATCATTTTAACTTCTTAAAATTGAACAATTTTATGTACTGCAATGCTATAAAGGAGGCTGATAAATGACAATGGGTCTCCAACTTGGTGTGTGCCACAAATAGAGTTAGCTCTGAGTCCTCTTCCATTGTGGTTTTCAACTCTGGTCTTCCAGTGTCAGCTAATTCAGTCTCTCAGCCTTTATCAAGCTGCCTGTTTTTCTCCAGTGGAGTAAGTTATTGTACCTTTCCATATCTGAAAGTAATTCTGGGATGTTGCTCTTGTTAAACGAATGCAGGTAAGTGGAAGGAACTAAGTGTCAGTTCAGATGGATGAAACGGAATCATTTACTGGATGGTCCCCAGAAGACAGTGCGTGTAAATGTGGAAGGTGTGCAAAGAGGCCTCTTACAAGGTTTCTGCCATCTGGAAAATACGCAAGTATTTTATAGATGGAATACTAGTCAAATGTGGACTGTACCAATCAGAGATGCTTCCTCTGTCTGCCTACAGCCCAGCACAGAGATTGCATGGGCAAATAAAAGCATTTGATTCATAGAATCATTAAGGTTGGAAAAGACCCTCGGGATCATCGAGTCCAACCATTAACCCTACTCTACAAAGCTCACTCCTAAACCATGTCCCCCAATACCAGATCTAAACGACCTTTAAACACATTCAGGGATGGTGACTCAACCACTTCCCTGGGCAGCCTACTCCACTGTCTGACTACTCTCTCCGTGAAAATTTTTTTCCTAATGTCCAATCTAAACCTACCCTGTTGCAGTCTGAAGCCATTCCCTCTTGTTCTAACGCTAATTACCTGTGATAAGAGACCAGCACCAACCTCTCTACAATGTCCTTCCAGGTAGTTGTTGAGAGTCATGAGGTCTCCCCTCAGCCTCCTTTGTTCAGACTAAACAGTCCCAGCTCCTTCAGCCACTCTTCATAAGATCTATTCTCCAGGCCCTTCACCAGCGTTGTTGCCCTCCTCTGCACTCGCTCCAGCATCTTGATATCCCTCTTGTATTGAGGTGCCCCAAACTGGACACAATACTCAAGGTGAGGCCTCATCAGTGCAGATTGTCAGTGTTGGTTACATTTGAAGTATATAAATGGTTGCTGGCCCAGGCTGCAGCAGAGGTGTGTGTCTGTACCTGAATTTTAGGACTCCTTCGATAAGAGAATGAATGCTAAGTATTTTCAGGAACATGAGCTCCATAATAAAACAATTCCTTTCAGCAGAGAAAAACCTTGGTTTTTTTAAATCTTTGTAAAAATTACAAGATTGAAACATCTTCATTATCAGCCAGAAACAGATGAAATAAAAGAAATAGGTATTATAGGGTTTTAAGTCTTGTCATACAGGAAGAACATCAAGGAATCATCAGAAGACAGAAAACAGGATAGCTATTTAATTTCCACAGTGATATTAAACAACTTCAATCACTTACAAACATGGCTACTTTATTTTAGTTACATGTGAACAGCTACAATATTCAGCCTGAAAACAGAAATGACAGAAGCGGCAAGACTGCTGGGAGTGGGAGAACTGAGATGATCTGCCATAATCAAATAGTTTAAAGAGAGTTCGAAAACAAACACTGGTGTTTAAGTAGTTTACAAAACCTTCTAGAGAGAGGAGGAAGAGAGAAAAAAAATGCTGCATGTTTTATTTCTCACACCCCTCTACACAGGCCTAATGAGAACAAAAATCTCTGGAGACAAATTACATATAATGTCTGTATTATAATATATAGCTATTACTATCTTAAGGTGAGGAGAGTGAATACACCTCTGTCAGTAAGAAAGGAGCTATTGTGGGAAACAAAGAAACAGGATTTTTATCCTGAAGCAATCATGTGGTACATCTGCTAGGTATATTAATTGGAACTGTCAAAGAAGATTAGGATGAATACTATAACCATAAGAAAATCCAAACCAAGAGATTTTTCTTTAGAGATTATTCTTTAGTTCTCTTCCCATTTGGATGTGTAGAACATTGTTTCTGAAGGAAAAAAACAGTAGAAAAAACAGTAGTTCCACAATAATGTCATCTAGGTACAAGCGTGTTGCAAAATGTTGTCTGTGCTGCTGAAGTTGCTACCAAACTTCAGAAGGGGCAACACAGAGAAACTGGAAAGTCTGTCAATGGGTTTCATTAATCCAGCAGTTTCTTAGGTGTTAGGAATCATTGCTTTTTCCTTCCGCCTCTTGACTTTCCAGCAAGGCTTTGGATGATCGCACTTCTCCACCCTCTGCTCCTTCATCTAAAAAAAAGGCAGAATTAAACATTCATACCACACACATTCTCACAGCTTTTTTAATGCAGCCAAGTATTTGGGTTCACTCATCACCTCTCTTTGGATTGGCTCTTTATTACCACACTCATGGCTGCTTTAGAGAGTAACTTAAAAGATAAACAACTTGCAGAGCAAGTTGCAACTTGCCATCTTCCAAAAGCAATTGTATATTGCTGTTGATTTGCCTGCTCCTTGCACCTTCTGATCAATGTGCATTTGATTCTAAGAAACAGATTGGAGATAGCTTTTTATTGTTGTTACTCTTTTTTTTTCTGGGTAATTTCCAAAGTCAGGTTAGAATATTGCATTCCTCTGAGCATGGCTTGGTTTCAGGTAGATTACATTACAGTTTATGAACGTGGCAGTTTTCTGGCCGACCTTCTGACCTTCTTTGCCAAGCAATACCTAGGAGAATTCACTCTATCTTCACAAGATGAGGGGATTTTTTGTTACTCTGATTTGAAAGTTCATTCTTCCATAGGTTAGAGCTGAACAGGTCAGAAGGGCAATGAAGCTGGTGAGGGGTCTGGACTCGATGATCCCAGGGGTCTTTTCCAACCTGGATGATTCTGTGAACATGTCTTATGAGGAGCAAATAAGGGAAGTGGAATTGTTTAGTCTGGAGAAGAGGAGGCTGAGGGGAGGCTGGTGAAGGGACTAGATGTAAAGTCCTACGAGGAGAGGCTGAGGGAGCTGGGGTTGCTTAGCCTGAAGAAGAGGAGACTCAGGGGGGACCTTATCATTCTCTACAACTGCCTGAACGGAGGTTGTAGTCAGGTGGGAGTCGGGCTCTTCTCACAGGCAATTCATGACAGGATGAGGGGGCATGGCCTGAAACTTCGTCAGGGCAGGTTTAGGTTGGATCTCAGGAAGCACTTCCTCATGGAGAGGGTGCTCAGGCATTGGGATGCATTGCCCAGGGAACTGGTGGAGTCACCGTCCCTGGAGGTGTTTAAGGAGAGGCTGGATGTGGCACTTAGTGCCCTGGTCTAGCCATTGCGATGCTGTTAAGTCATAGGCTGGACTTGATGATCTCAGAGGTCTTTTCAGCCTCAGCAATACTGTGATTCTGTGATTCTTACCACTCTCTACAACTACCTGAATGGAGGTTGTAGTGAGGTGGGTGTTATCCTTTCTCCCAAGTTACTAGCAATAGGATGAGGGGAAATGGGCTCAAGTTGCACCAGAGGAGGTTTAGACTGGATATTAGGAAAAATTTCTTTACTGAAAGAGTGGTGAGGCATTGGAACAGGCTGCCCAGGGAAGTGGTGGAGTCACCATCCCTGGATGTGTTCAAAAAACATGTAGACATGGCACTTCAGGCACATGGTTTAGTGGTCATGGTAGTAGTGGGCTGATGGTTGGACTTGATGATCTCAGAGGTCTTTTCCAACCTTAATGATTCTATGATTCTGCAAATGCTTACATGGCTATTATACGTAAACCCCACCCCCCCAGCATGCATAGTCATTAGATTCAAGAGTTCCACCACACTGTCACTTTCAATGCTCAGATCCTTTAAAAGAGAAATCCCTTTTGCTTCCACTTCTTTGCAAAGCATAATCATTTTCACACCACTTTTAAGTCCCACATGGCATCACCAGTGCTAACAGAACAGTTTGTATATCCAAATCTAAGACGGCCTGTAGCTTTTGGAGGCAAAGAGAGGTCTGGTCAGCCTATCTGGCTGTATTGTCTTCTAGTCTGCCATGGTTTAAGCCCAGTGGGCAAGCAAGCATCACATCGCTGCTCCTTCACTCTTCCCTTCCCCTCAGGGGGAAGGGAAGAAGAAACAGAAGATAGGTAAAACCTCATGGGTTGAGATAAGAACAGTTTAATATGACAACACATTGAAAGAAGAAGTAATAATAACAATAAAACTCAATAAAAGAATGGATAAAGCATGTAATGCACAATGCAACTGCTCCTCACATGGAACTCGGTGGTCCTGAGCTGCAATCTCTCCTCCTGCCTCGCTAGCTCCCCCAGTTCCATACTGGGTATGATGTCATTTGGTATTGAATATCCCCTTGGCTAGTTCAAGTCAGCTGTCTTGGCTGTGCCCCCTTACAGCTTTTTGTGAAAATTAACTCCATCCCACCTGAACCCAGGACACAGTTGTAATCTAAGGGATTTGCCCAGGTATTTGCCCAGGAGACTTGCCATAAAATATCACAAACAGCCAAAAGAGTAATATATCTCAGTCTCTACATATTACAGCAAATATGCAATCCTAAACACAATTCACCAGCTAAAGCTCTTGGCAGAAACAGCTTGATTTTCTAAGTCTGCTCAGAGGTTTGGAAGCTTTGGAGTTTTATACCAGTAAATTAAGAATGGAGTTATTTGACACCTTTCAGCATTATGTAGCATGGCACTTTTGAGGTAAGGGAGACACAGCAATCTCCTCTGTTGGATGTTTCTGTGTGGGGTTGGATGTCTAATATTAGTGGAGTTTTGCAGAGAGGTTAGAGGAAAGCTGTTAGAGGAAATCTAATCTGTGCAACAGGTGCTAAGCTGCTCAGTGTATCAACATAGTTATACACAGTCACTTAAAAAAATTCTGCAAACAATAAAAGTTGTTATAGGTAGAATGGTGCCCTAACACAGATTGCCAAATATGGGAGATGAGTATAACCTCTTTGCTCTCAAACTTCTTGTAGACTCATCTTCAGCCTTTGGATCACAAGTGACACCAATTAGCTCTTTAATGTGGTTCCAGTATGGCCTCCCATCAGACCACCTGTGGAAACTCTCAGCCCTCCAAAACTTATGCACCATCAGAGGATGATCAGACAAGATACAGATGGTCCTCTTTCAGAGTTAGGCTCTGACATAAACAGCTGGTGCCAAAATCTCTCCTATCCATTTCATGAGAATGTTAATTTGGTGCAGCTTGCAAAGTACATGGAAATTTATATCACACAGCTATGATCCTTGTATATTCTGAATCATAGAATGGCCTAGGCTGGAAGGGACCTCAGAGATCATTTAATCCAACCTCCCTGTCATGGGCAGGGACACCTCTCAACTAGATCAGGCAACGCATGAGATCAGGCAACACATGGGGACATATTCATAAAGAAAAGTCTCTTTTCTCTTCTAAGCCAGACAAAAGGTATTAGCACATCCTGTTCCCGACCTTTCACTATGACAGCAAGCTGACAGCATTTTAGAAAGAAAAGAGTGTATGAGTTAAATTTGAACCAAGACGGAGAGAGTCCTGCTCACCATTTCCCATAATCTTCATTGAATCTTTCAGAGTAGAAAAAAAATATGGCATACTTTATATAGCCACATGTTCCATCTTCTCCACTTTTCTCATTTATCCAACTTCTTTGTTCTGAGCTGAAAATGGCCTTCATTTTTTTAATAACTTATTGTTAAAGCCAGACACAAGCAAAAAAGAGATGCTTGTCAGAGCCCCAAACGTTTCACAGGCTGCCACAGCATTTGAACTTCCAAACTATCCTTCCATTTTGATGAATTCTCCTTATTTTCCTTGCTGTCTTATCAGAATTTTAACTTACAACACAATGAGATTGTAATTCTCACCTGATATTTGTAGAATTCCCAACCTCAAAAAGCATCTAAGCAGTCAGAGTGGTCCTAACTGTATCCTGTATTAATTTCCTATTATCACTAATGCAAAATTGCTGATAACAGAAACTGCTCCTTCGAGGCACGCTCTGGCACAGCTGTATGTCAATGACAAAAGCAAAGAGTAATTCCATGCTCTTAATTGTTCTTCAAATACTGGCAGTGCTGATCCTTGCATTTGTAAGAAAGCATCAGTACATTTTGCTAAAACTAATGTAGCTGTGTTTCATTTCTTCTTCTTAATTCATTGGATAGGCACCAGGAGAGGAGGATTATTTTGTCTGGAGGGCTAAGTACTTATTTTATGCTGTGCTGTAACATTTCTTTTAACAGGACTTTCATTCTTTCATGTTTATTTTTATCCAGGGGGAAGGAAAAAAAGACTGAAGAGAGAAATTTTGCAGGCTTTAAAAAGTACATTCTTTCCAAGTCCTAAACTTTCCAGAGTCCAAAATGAAACAAATATGAGGAACTCATCTACAGCTGTTGTATTCTTTTGTGCTTTGTTTAATATGGTACATCTCCCTCAAGGTTCGCTGCTCTGACCAATAGAAAGGCTAGTTACACAGAATGTAGCAAGGCGTATTTCAGCGGGTTGAACTTCCATAGCTCCTAACACTAATAACCACAGAAATTCCCATTTACCTCCCCTTTCATAAGGGAAACAGTTCTCTGCTGCTAGAGCCTGACTGTGCCAGGTGGAAGAGCTATTTGGAGTAATAAAAAAACTCCACGTAATATTTGAAAACCAAAGCATTAAATGTTAAGTGATTGTCTGTACTTTGAAATATATTTCCAGAGCTCTAGTCACACACACCAGGAGAAAATCTGTAGGGACATACTTTTCATATTCCTAGGGAAAAATCCCTCCTCGCAACAAAGGAATTTTAACTGGACTCACAGGGCTTCCTGCTTTACTTTGACACAGTGCCCAGCGTCCTTCCCACTTGCTCTTCCAGATTCTCCCAGTTCCCCTCACTACTGCCCTGCAGCCTGGGGTTATCCGACCTCGTCTTTCCTTTTCTTCTCTTTGGTCCACTTTTTTTCCTTCATAATTCTTACGTTTTCCTTTTGCAAAAGTAATCCTTCCTTCCAGCACCCTTCAGATTCTTACTTTCCTCTTTTTCCCAGGTACAAGCCAGGATGCGGTCATTCTGTCCCTTCTCACTTCTGGAAATGTCCCTTTTGCCTGCCCAACAGCCGTTCAGTGGGCCCATCTTGGGTGTTGTTACAGAACTCCAAATACACAAATGCAAATTAAATCACCAAAGCAAGAACAACTCGTATTCAAAGCAATCCCTCCCCAGCCTTCATGGTACTTTAGGAGGCTTTAAAGACAACGTCCTGTAATTGCTTATGTACAAGCAGGACGTGCATCCCTGGAACCTGGGAATCCCTCCTATAATTGACTCCAGTTTAGATTCATGGACCCTTCACTCCTCAGCACAGGCCTGCCTCCTGCTGTGCTGCACCTACATCATCACTGCTCCTGGATGCAGGACCACCAGCTGCAGGTGGCATTTGTCACAGCAGCAACAGTGATGTGTATGAGAAGAAAGAGTTACTTCCAAATCAGAACTTAAAAAAGTAGGAGTAACCCTAGAAACCAGATTTTTCTGAATCTGAAAATCGCCCTGAAAGTACAAAGAACTCAGCTGTGAAGCTGGTGTTGATTAGACCTGTGCTAAAGCAACAGAGCGTTTTATCAAATTAAAGGATGTGGTAAAATAGGGCACTGGTCTCAGCACAGTTGAAAGCCTACTAGCAGGAGTAAATCACTGTAAACCCTACTCATAGTGTATATGCCTGAGTCAGGATAGCTGGAATTGGATTAACAGTGCAGCTTGCTGTCTTGTGCTAAGTTACCTCAGCGCAGGAGCAGATCCTAATTTATAGCTGCACTGCTGGTTTTCCAAGCTGCCCAGTAACGCAACTGTTTCCTCTTCTTCAGGGGAACTGGAATTCAGTTCCCAGCACCTTTCCTCAGGTTGCCAAACACTGAATCTGCGGGTGGACATGGCAGACAGTCTGAGTTAAATTAACATTCCTCATCAGGAGGTACACGTGGTAAGTGTTTTTGAAGGTTGAGTTTAGTCCTAGATGAAGAAATAAGTTTTAGTATTGACACCAAAACTGCATGGTGGCAGAAGTCTTAATGAGAACGCAAAGGACAACTGCCTAATAATGTCAATGACTTGAATGTACAACCATTACCTTCTGAAACAGAGAGCTCAGCCAGTTTGTGTGGCAGGTCTGAAGTCCCAGCACCAGCAGGTGAGCCCAGAATATCTGGTAAGGCGTTCCGGCGGCCAGCCCGTCCGGATGCTGCAAAATCTGTGACCACAGCCTCCACATCAGTCATTGCTGACTCCTTTCCTCATAGCAACATCTGCATATGGAACAAACATAAGAAGAAGACAGTTCTTGGATGGATGCTAATCACCTGCTCCACAATTCAATAGCCATTGGCTTTGCCCAGTGGGTCTTTTGTTACTGAAAACAATACATTTCAATACTGAGTGCTCAACCTTTACTTGTGCCCCAGAAGAAGATAAAAGAATCTCTGTGCATTTCCTTATGTTTCCATTTGCACATCACATTAGCACAACGAACAGCTCTGAACAGCTCTGCACCTACGAGAAATCTGTGTGCAGGGTCAGCAACAGCCCTTTCTGCCAGCCACTTGTATGTCTTTTTATGATTGGATGTCTCTTTTTAAGAGGTTTTTCCATAGAGCCGTTCAGAAGGGAACTGAAACACTATTTTGTGATGCCATCTCTACAAAGCAAAGCTTGCATTTTTTTATTATGAATCCTGTTTGGATTTTTCTTTAGCATCTTGTTAGAACAAACTCCTTTCACAGAGGAGAAAATGATACAAAGACGTCTCAAAACCCCTAAAACTTCATAAAATTTCTTTATCCTTCAGATATCAAACCATTTGTTTTCCTCTGCTCCTTGTTAGCATGGACTAACCTCAGCTGTGCATGTGACTTTTATTTAATCAGTAGCCAAATCCTGGAAATAATAGCACCAGCAGTGCTCTGCTCCCTTGATTCCTGTCTTGCAGCCCATTGAACTGAATGGGAAAACTTATGCTGACCAAAATGGGCTTTGGATCAGGCACGGAGGTGTTGCAGGGTGACACCCCAGGGCACAAGCCCAAGCGAGAACACTTTTGACAGAAGGAGGTGACAAGTGGCAAACCAAGATAGCATGTGAAAACTGCCATCAGCAACTGTATTACTAAGAATCACAAAAGGCTATTGTACCAGCAATATTCACAATAATTAACAGTTTAATTTCTAATAATTGAACGTGAACCATTCAGTTAAAAACAGTATTTACTTGCTCTATATAAATGCAGTTCTATACGCTATGTGGGAATAGGAACATTGTCTCTATGTAAATATGGTCAGTGCTTTGTATGGGAAGGAATACAGATGGGGCTGATGGAAGGCTGTCAGCTTTTGGTTGACAGCCAGTTGTATTTAGAATCATAGAATCACAGAATGGCCTAGGCTGGAAGGGACCTTAGAGATCATTTAATCCAACCTCCCTGTCATGGGCAGGGACACCTCTCAACTAGATCAGGCAACACACGGGGACCGAATGCAGATCAAACCCGTGACCTTGATGTTATCAGCACCACGCTCTAACCGACTGAGCTAACCGGCAGAAAGTCTCAATCATTTTAGTATTGTTCATATAAGGAGCAAAGCATCACAGTCCCCTTTCTAAAATTCTGCTAAGGCTGAGGAATACCAGTGCTTTCATTTAATGGATAGAAAAAACGAGGCAAGTAAGAGATGAAATCTGACTTGCCCTAATGTGCAGGAAGGGACAGGCAGAAATTTGACTACTGATGCTGACCTGGTGTTCCCACCACAAAGAACATTTTCCTGTTCTCCGTCAAAGTGCCTTTCAGCTGTGTCACTCCAACAAGAAGAATAAATATCCTTAATCTTCTTTCTATCTCTAAATACTTTGTAATAAAATAAATTAATCCTTCTTGGCAAGAAACAAAAGCATGAATAAAATCTCCAAGTCTGAAAGAAAACTAAAACCTGCAAATAAACCACTTTCTTTAGCAGAAGTCAGTAACTGAAAGTTCTGACCTGGAGATTTAGCAGAAAGTTCCTGTCTCTCATAAAAAACAGTCAGGTCAGGTCCACATGAATCTTGTCCATAAGTAGCAATAATATGAAAAATATATGGGGACATTCAAGAATGCAACCTTAGAGAAAATGTACAAAGTATGTTTATCAACAGTCTTGGTTAGATACACTATTACAGTATGTATTCATTAAAATTGGTGAGGTCACCACTTGACAAGAATGAATCCATTATTTACAGGCACACTCTTCATGGTTTTTTGTGGGTGTTCGTATTTATTTAACTGTAGGTGTCCAAACATATTTCTCCACATGCTCACCAGAACAAGAAACTGTAAATTACCTTTCAGAACAGAAAATACTCAGGATCTCCTTTTGTTTAGTTACTATTATGTTTTTACCTTTGTTTTTTCTATATTACACTTAAGGTATTAGAAGCTGAAGAGAAGACTGAGTTCAGAAGTTAAGGTCTACCCACTGCGCTGGCCCAGGAGATTCTCTAAGTGTATTTGAAAGATGAGGGATGACCCCAGCAGGCTTACAACTGACATTACAAACCAAAACTTAGGTCCATTTAGGTCCATACAAATCAAAACTTAAGTCTATCTCCAAACATAGGACAGACCATATTCGAAATAGCTTGCTGCAGTACTTTAGATAAATGGCTTTTGTTCTTTAATATTCTACGGAATTTCTTCCACCATTCTTCTGATCTCTTATGTGTTTTCTAAGGCCTACATCCAAGCAAGGACGTAGTGCTTCTACATTCTTCATGTTTCTACCTTTAATTTTTTTAACTGGAAATATAACTATCTTTTGGCACCTTCTTGCATCTGTTAGGTTTAGTACTTTTCAAGCTTCCTCACAGAGTAAATAGCAATCACAGTGAGTGGCATCTATTTTCCCAATTCCACTCCTCCCACTGGCAACATCTCCTTCAGCTTCACTGAATTCATTTTGCTGTAGCATTACCCACATTAAAGATGCATCCTGCCAATGCCTGCGTGCAGTTGCTTCTCTCGGCTTTCAAATTACTGTTGTCATTTTTGTCTCAAGTCACTGCTCACCAGGCTAACACTGTGCGGCTCTAAAACAACAGTGACAGACTTCCAGAGCAGAAGATTCCATACTTCAAGGGCTCCCTTTTTTCCATAGCAAAATCCAGGCCACCCAAAAGGAGAAGGGTGGAAAACGAGGTTGATCAGGGATGCAGGCTGTTTCTAGAGGGTCAAGAGGAGGAAGGGAGGTGGACCTCCTAGAAAAGCTCACCTACTGGAATTAGAGATCAAAGGCTTTGACTGGCATCAAAGCTAGGACCCCATCAGTACTCCATGGCACCAGACTAACTTTGCAGCTCACTAGTAAGCTATGACATAGTGCTAAGGGTTTTTTTTGGGGGGGGAGTACTAGGTTAATCTTCTTGTATATGCTTCTGAAATCCTTGCAGAACCAGCCAGAATGCACAAAAGGCCGCTGAGGTGTGCAAGGGGGAAGGCAATGCTCTGCTTATGGAAACTGGCTACATCCAAAAGTAAAACTCAATTACTATATCTGTCAGACATTCAAGTAAGTGTCCTGAGACAAGGCAATGGCAGGTAAACTATCAGTGGGATTTTCTCTAAGCAAGATGGCTCGTTTGTTAATCTTTGAATCTTTTTTTGTGGGCAGTATAGCCAGCCCCTTAGGAAGAAATGAGTCACAGAAGTTGGTGAGATTTTATTTAAACAAATGTCAAAGGAAAAGAACAAGTAAGTCTCCTGAAATAACTTGTGTTGAGGATCAAGGGAAAAAATGCTTTATGGTGCTCAGTTGTAGCAGGTGCTATGGTGCCACACTAAATGTCGGTGCTGTCTCTTCCTCAATCTACCTGTCAGGAAGTAGATAAATCACCACCATAAGTATTTGTGAAAGCTCTTTTTTGTTCTGATCTTTTTGCTGTTTTACACAGAGACAAAGTGCTCTTTTTGTTCTGCTTGGAAGGACAAACTATTCCTCAGGAAACGTCAAAAGGTTTCTGACATTGGTATTGTTACAACTCCATGCAGGAGACTGGAAGACCAAAACCACATCACTTCTTGCCACTCAGGCACTTCTCCCCAAAATTTTTCCCTTAGGTCTTAACAAATAGTCTCTCTCTGAACAGTGACATTGTTCCTTTTGAATGCCCCTTAGTAGGAACAAACTGGAAAGCATGGAATCCTCAAAAATACCTGAAAAATACAATAGCCAAGTAGGACTTTCAGAGCCAGACTGATTGATTTTGTGTCTTGATAGTATCCTACTGTAAGACACATTTCAGCATCTTACTTCATTCAGAAAGAACTTCATTCCTTTTAGCTGTGTTTTGTTGTTTTTTATTTAGTAATGAGTGATTGCCAAGCACCTTTAGCCCAAAAGCCTGTAGGTTCAAAAGTTTCTAAGTAATGAGAACAGAAAATTTATTGAACGAAGTGCTTCCCACTGTTCACCTGAGATGAAAAACGCATCTCCTTGCTATGCAGTTGCCATATTTTCACATCCTCTTCTCCGCAGCTACATCCTGCTGCCTTTGCCTCCTCTTCTCAAATATCTCAGGATAGGAACATTTCATTATATGTGCTCATGTAATCCTTACGCTTTATCCTGAAGCATTACTGGATCACAGAACACGAAAAAACCTAGGAACATTCATGCTATTAAGGAAGACGCTCCAGAGATTATCATGATGACTAACAGTAACCTGAGCACTCACATAACAATTTCTGTGAGAAAAACTTATGTAATGTGTTTTTTCACATCCATTACATTTGTAACACACTCATAAGCTAGTGCTGGAAAGCATACAGAAAGATAAGCAAGCAGCCTTTGCCATATCTATATTAAACACAGGCATCTTAATTCTGTTGGAGGATTAGGACAAGAGACCACACATTTCTTATTACACAGAACTAATTAACTACATGAAAGTTAGAAGTGAATCACTCAGAAAAAAAGGTAAATTTATTAGCTTTCAAGTTTTTTTAATACATCACTGAAGATGAAATAAGAATCTCTTTTATTATTTCATGTTAGAAAGATGTTTTGAGATTCCTGTACCAACTGAGACAGCCTTTCTAGTGTATGTTCTCTGAAAAATTCATAAGTTGTTTTTCCATACAAGGAAACTAAATTATACCCCATCTCAGTAAATCTGAAGTGCAGAAGCATGTCTGAATCCTTCTACATCTTCTTTCTCAGTCTGGATGGTACAGCCCATATAACACATGATATTTTGGGGACGATATTTGAAAGTGGCATATTGTATAACAGTGCTCTGATTTTGGTTCTTTGCAGTGTAGACAGCTGGACAGACATTTAACACAAAAGTCTTTTGCTCTGGATACATGACCTAATTTACACTCTTGCACCAGAGGCAACGGCCTTACTGATAATGTGCAAAAATGGCTTCCATATACGATATTCTTAGTCAGCCTGTCACATCAGTGTAACACCATTCCTCTATTTTCTGCCTTGGTGCTCTCAGAAGCATTGAATGAAGGTCCAAGATCTTGATCATGTTCAGATGCTCATCAGTCTGGGGCACAGAATCTGAAAACTTTGACCAAAGCTGTAGGATAAAGAGGGGAAATGACAAATTTTGCCCCTTGGTGAGGCCCATTTCTAGATAAATCTTGTCTATGCTTTCATAAGGAGTGGTTGAAGACAGGGAATTAGCTTTATTAAGAACCATAACAAAGCTCATCAATCTCCAGCTCATAATATCTTAACTTTTGCTGTCTCCTGCGCACAGCACGTAATATGTGTGCACCTGTATAGATACTTCAGAAAGTGAAAGTACTGGTGAAAGCCAGTATGGCATCCCAGCATTACCAGGTACATATGGCATGAAATCACTGTCTGTACAAATGAAACACAAATGAAATGGGATAGACTTTTTTCTTCCTCAGAGTGGTACCTGAAAACTTTCAGCTGAAAGTGGTACTTGAAAACTTTCAGCAGAATTTTCTGATCACTTCCACAAGTCAATATTTTACTCATGTAAAAGATAAGAGAAGAAAAGCCATATAACTTATTAGTCATGCTGCTTTTATGCTTCTGGAGAACACACAGAAACCATGGTGAGGGTTCACCCTCTAGAAACCTGTAGAGAGCAGAATAGCTTTACTGTGAGCTGTGTTTGACCCTGCACACGCACTGTGCTCTGATGCACGGAAGAACACTTTACAAAACTAATAGCAGTTCCAAGCAACGATACAATTTTCTCATTGTGAAAGAAAATAAGTGTGCAGGGTTAAGGCTGAGCTGGCCACTAAAGAGAGGAGAAGGGGTCATGTTACTGACAACTGAATCAGAAGTCATCTGGAGCAGTAATAAATGAAGTGACATTAGCTGAAGGCAATCAATACCAGGCAAGTGCACAAGTCACTTTCCTAATGTCTCAGAGTGACGAAAAGCAAGGACAGACATAAGCTTTACTTGACTTAACAGGAAACACCATTTAACAGGGAAGAAACTCTAATACTTCAGCTATGCTGGAAAGAAAAACATATCCGTATCTATGGAATAAGAAATAAAGATCAATGGAAACCAACCAACCAGCCTAATTCTTCCTCTTATATTTTGGCCATTCACCCTCAAAGAGTTTTCATTTCCTATTGCAAAATGCATAAATATCTCCTGTCCCATATACCCGCACATCACTTTCTGAGTTCAGCCATAGAGGTCCACTCCCGCAAATCCTTTCTTAAGATTTGTATCTGGCCTGAAATCCAAGAGAAATCTTCCCACCTGTGGGAACATACCTGAGGGTTAATTTAGGATTTTTTTAGAAATAACTTTTAAGGCTAATTTTGAAGAGGCCCTGCAAATACAACACTGCAGTGAACTTGTATTTACGATCTTTCAAGTCGCCAAAGGCACACAAGGAAATTAGTATCCTTCAACTTCTCTGATCAACTTGTTCCTCAGCCTTTGAACTCCCTGAATTCTTTAAAGAACAAAGGACGTTTTCCCTCTACTTTGATACTTGCTGTCCCAGCATGCCATGAGCACTTTCTGCAACACAGACCAAGTCAACAGCTACCTAAGCTTGCATATATGTATGTCAGTACTGTATTATCAAAAGCAGTCAAAGATTTGGTTCTCTTCTTGTCAGCTCTGTGGATGAAGACTACTCTGACAAAATCACTGGGAAAAGCTGAGGCAGCAAACAGCTTGTAGCATACGGAGTCCACTTACACAAGGCACTCTAGCAAAGCAATTAGTACAGTGCAATATAAAATGCAATAGAGAGAAGATGAATTTACAGTTTAGCAGATATATGAGAACGGGATGATCCTACACACATAACCAACATATCTATGCACTCAAATTCTCTTAGTGGAGAAGGCCCAAGTCTCCTTGAAATATTGCTGATACACAAATGCGGAGTGTTTCCATCCAGTTCAGAGTCAATCAGAGGGTACTGGTATATATGTACAGGAGGCTCCTAGGAACGGAGATCCTTGTGGAAGTGCTTACAGAAGAGAAGGAGCTGCAGAGAAAGAAGAGGAGTTGCCTGGTAGCAACATGAGGGCACAAAGGGCTGAAAGCCAGGAGCACAAGGATGACAGAGAAGAAAGAGGCATGGGGAGCCTGTAACTGTCCTTGCACATAGAGATAAGGAGAGATTGAGGGTTTATGCTAAATAAAGAAATTACACGACAAGCTAAAGGGACACAGGAAGCAAGGGGAGCTCGGGAACCTTCCTGAGGAAGAGTAATGAGAAGCTTCTTTGGACAGAAAGCAAGATGGAGGCAGGGAGGAAGAGAAGTATGGTAAAATTTGGAGAGCATTTCAGGAGACCAGCTCTACTGGAGGATATACACAAAGATGGGCATGACAGAGAACTTATGGATAAGTAGCAAGCCAGCTATGTAGCAGTAAAACTGATCTCTTTTTTTTTTTTTTGCTTAAAAGAATGTGTGTCATATGCCCACATGTAGGAAACCTGAAAAGTCTGCACAAGAAATAAAATGGCAGTATAGTACACCATTTTTTTTTTGAGGGGAATAAACTATTCTGTTAATACGACACATGCCACGACTTATTAACTGAATATGGACTATTTGTGACAACACTTACAGATTGTTGTTATTTAGAGCCCTCAAAAGAACAAGCAGCTGCAATTTGAGCTTCTGCACAGATTTGTCCTGTGCCAACAGCTGCCTACCAGGGAGAAAAATCACTCTTTATTTTGTATTCAGACCTTCAGAGGGTCCCCTGGAGGCAAAAGAGGGCTTGTTGATAGGGTTCAGTCTGGCAGTGAGCAGGAACTGCATGTGAACAGCAGCAGGCACCTTGCTAAGTCCCTAAGCCTTCAAAGCATGGGACTATTTCCATTAAAAAGAAAGGACAAGCTCTCAGAAGCACTTTATTGTTTTAGTTATGCAAATGAAAGCTTACTTTGATTTCATCTTTGCCATGGCCAAATAACATTCCATAATTACATATAAAACCAGACTGATTGTATCCTATTTCTATGATTCTTCCTCCTTTAGATCTATGAGCTGTATCTTCTATGGCCTGGATGTGACCTGGAGAGCATCCCGCTCTATATGTGGACTTCCTCCCTGATCAGCTTCAGTTGTACCTTACTGATGTGGAAACACCTGTGTGCAGCCAGTTTTGCAGTCACACCGCCTAGTGCTTCTTCACCTTAAGATAGGAGAGGATACTTTCTGTCTTGTAATAATGGTTCATATCTGATGAACATTTTTTGGAAAAGCTGAAGCATACGCAAATCCAAATGCCATTCTTCTTAAGTTGGAGTAAAATTTTCCTATGTAAATTTTTCATTTCTGCATTCTGGTTTCATAGTGCCAAACACACAAGGAGAAGTCACTATTTCCAGACCAAGAATTACTCATGGCAGTCTGTTCTAATAATAATAATAATAAAATTTTTAAAACCACACAAAACTAACATAAACCAACCAACAAAAAAATGAAGCAAAACTTAGTAATTAATTTCTAACTACTGAGAGATGTCTGGATATAACATCTAAAGCAAAGTCACCTTTACCCTCAACTCTATGAAGCAATTAAAGTACTAATGTACTGCTAAAAGCTGATTTTATTTTCTTTAGGACAGCAAGCTGCAACAAAGCCTGCTTGTCTTTGCCATAAGAGTTTGTAAATCTAACATTCCAAGTTCTTATCATTTGGCTTCCTTAAGTATCAGCCTGAAAACTAAAGCAGTTGATAACTTCAGCTATTTCACTGGTGGTTGTTGTTGATTCTGTGATCTCTTACACCCTGTTCACAAAGAGCAAATACCAGCCTGAGAGCTGCTAAGATACCTTCTAGACATCACACCAACACTTCACTCAAACATGGTTCTCAGGGGCTCAGTGTTCTTTGCTTTCATCATGAAGCTCTGCATAACTATTTCTCCCATAATTACTTATTCTTTCCCTCGTTTCTATTGCTGCTTCTACTCTGCAAATGAACTGGGTTTCCTGAACTCTTCTTCTGGCTCATCCATGAATGCTTCTGGAAATCCAATCCAAAATACTTCATTTGGCATTCTTCACTGCATAGGATGTTGGAAAGAAAATTGTGTTTGCTCAACTCAGTAAATGTTTAGCTAGTTAATAAAATATTATTCTATTAACTCAGTTCAAGGGTAGTAAAAGGTCTTTGATTTTGCAAATATAAGTGAACTATTGTAGGATAGTTCTGTAAAGCCATCTCAGCTTCGTAGAGAGCTAGTTTACCTACAAGATTTTCCAATGAGACTTGTCTAATAAAAGATATTTCCTCTCCCGAAAAACTTTGTCTTGATCATGTCTTTAGGCCAACACAAGTGCTGGAAAGTTCCACAAAATCATTTTGGTTCCATTTGCCCTCAGGAGAAGATGAAACAACAAAGATCACTGTGCTTTTTGCAGTAGTCTGATGACCTTAAGGGAGCCCAGGCAGAAAACAGTTGTTTGGGCTGTGAAGTCTAAAACAAAACAAAACGGAGCTAACCCCAACTGCAAATCACCCTGCTGCACTCAAGCACCCTTTAACAAGTTGGCAAAGTTTCCTACTGTTGTGCTCAACATGTCAGTGACTTTACCATTCACAAAGATGAAAAATCAATAGGACATACAGCTGCATTTCGAGAAGTTATGTTATATGACTTGTCTGCATTGCCTTCTAAAATTGCATTTTAAATCTGGACCCTCAGTTCCCTGCTCCTCATGTTTCATTTATATTTTATTTATGTTTTAGCATATATTTTTGCTTCAGAGACAGTATATCTTCAATATTAAATGAAAAATTTTCCATTTTCATTTTACTCGTCAACATACATCATGCTTACTCTAATACAATTCCACTCAGGTCATATCCTCTAGAGCACACCTGTTCAATCTTGCTGTAGTCCTGTTTTACTGATTTTAATGAAATTACAGATAGAATAATCTGCCCCATCCCATGGTGACTCATCAGGAAAACAGACTGAGATTTGAGAAATGTGTCTTCCTTTAGGCTTATAATTTAAGTTAAATAATGACCTTGATTCACAAGACTTCCCAATTATATTTACAGCAGGCTTTAAGTTACAAATAAAAAAAAATAAATTTTATCAATTACAATTGCCTGAAACATATCCTGATAGTATAGGTTTACATTTTGATCCTGCAGTTGTGCATGTACTTAATTTTATCTTATTGCATGGCTTCTATTGCTTCCACTGAAATTTGATAATAAAGACAGGACACAGCACTACGAACGTGCTCTTTAACCTTGGGGAGTAGATCACTGGGTTGGATTTGTTCCACTCGGATTTGGAAATGAGAGTTGTCTGTAGTGGATTAGACACCTGTGATACAGTCCCTGGTTGGCTGTTTGCACCCAAAAGTCTGTGACTGCACCTTAACAGTCAGAGACCGAAGGATATTTACACGCACGCACAGGCACAAATGGTCGGAACACGGCAAGTCGCAGATTTACTCCTCTGGCAGAAAATTTTGAGACTGGGACAAAAGTTTAGCAAAATTCTCCATAGAATGGGGAATATAGGGGCACAAATATTTGAGAGCATCTTGCCCTTAAATCTTCTGGAAGTGAGTCACGATACAGTCCCTGGTTGGCTGTTCGCACCCGAAAGTCTGTGACTGCACCTTAACGGTCAGAGACCGAAGGATATTTACATGCACGCACAGGCACAAATGTTCGGAACAAGGCAAGTCGCAGATTTACTCCTTTGGCAAAAAACTTTGAGACTGGGGCAAAAGTTTAGCAAAATTCTCCACAGAATGGGGAATACAGGGGCACAAATATTTGAGAGCGTCTTGCCCTTAAATCTTCTGGAAGTGAGTCAGCTACATCCTGCTCCACTGAATAGCTCTGATAAAACAGAATTTCAAAAAAAAAAAAATAACCCTGAACCCACAATCTCTCAAGGACTAATGATGGAAACAAATAGGCTCTAAGATTAGCCACAGTACCTACTAAGAACTTTTTTCCTTGCAACTTATTTGGGATTAATTTTAGGCTTCAGGTGAAGGGTTTATCTGCAGTACTACACTTGCTCCTGCTTTCCTATTTTTAGATGACTCCATTTGTTTCTTTCGTGTCTCTGCTGAAAGGATACCATTGATCGCAGAGATTTATAAACATCCCTGACTTTCATGCTATTTCAGTGTCTCTTTTTCCTGTGAGAATACGCCTAATAGGTGAAATTCTTACTAGTTACAAATCTAAACAAGTCAGTAGAATTACACCTGGGATTCATTTGGTTTAATTCCTTTAGCCTTTCAGTATATTTCTATTTTATGAAAGTATGAATCATCTCTATTACCCTCTAATGCCCTTAGCCTAGGACATTAAAACAGCCTTTCTATCTTAGAGCTTCGTGGTTATAGACTAGTTAGGTAAAAATGGACACATTTTGATCAAAATTCTAGTAAAATATAGTAAGGAAATTATTTTATGGTTTCCCTGAGCTTACTTGGCAACTGAGGAAAATTATAGTCTCTCAAAAAAGTAAGCCCTAAAAGCAAATCTCTGCTTCTGAATATTATAGCCTATCTGTTGTTCAGGAACAAACACCAAATAGTCATTTCCAAGGCATGTCCTGGGCTGGCAGTCAGATAATTTCTACACAGTTGAATTAATGTATTTTAAATTAATTCAGTTTAAATGATCTCTAATTAAGGCAGATGGCTTAAAAAGAGTCTTTTCCATTTTGGTAAATGATCCTTCAGTAAATATGCTCTTCTATTGAAACACCTGGATAAAGTGCTTCAAATAAGCACCAAAAAAAGAGTGTATTTATATCTCAAATGGTAACGAGGCTGCAAAAACAACCAGTACATACAGGACCACTTAAAAAATGACAGAGTAGAAAGTTAAACTGTGTTTTTTATAAATTACTTGAATTAAGTATGGCTGGACCCTTAAGACATTTTAGCTGGCATGCCACCAGGCATAGAACTTTTATTTGACTTTCTTAATCTACATGGGTCACTGACACTTACGGAAAAGTGGAGGAATGGAAACCAACATATAAGAAAGCCATCAGGTCTTGTTCCTATTTGTCATACAAACAACATTAGTTCGGAGGTCCACATACTGAATATTTTGGTTTTAACAGTTTAACAATCAGATTTCTTTTTCCTTGTCTTTATTAATTTTGACATTTAGCCTGTGTGAAAGGTGGGTTTGATTTTGCCGTGTCAGACAAGAGCCATTATTCCACAGGGAGTAGCAAAACAAAGAAGCAAGACATGTCTGAGCAAATGTTTTTGCTTTCCTTTGGAGCAGAAAAGGATAGGCTTTCCTACTAAAAACTGTTTTCCATTGTAAAGGAATCTGTACTTTCACTGCACAGGGGTCTGCGGAACCATGCCTCTCCTGAATCATGCCAATTTCAGCAAAATTTTTTACTAGGTCCAGGCAAGAAAAATGCCACCGACTGCCACCAAAGAGCTGCTTGCCTTGGAACCATGCCTCTCCTGAATCACGCCGATTACAGCAAAACTTTTTTACTAGGTCCAGGCAAGAGAAAGGCCACCGACTGCCACCAAAGAGCTGCTTGCCTGTAGTCAGGGGCTGGCTCAGGGTGGGGACACTCAACTTGAGTTACTACAGATTAGGTGGGTGCTTTAATTGCTAGGGTCTTCACTACCCGTGAAGTTCTCACTTGCTGGTTTCCCACAAGACACAAACACGAACTCAGACGGTTTCCTCGCCCTGGAAAGAGCCTGCGTACAGCCCTGGTGGTACAGGACATTTCCTAAAATGTCAGGAGGCCAGGAAAGCACAAACCTTGCTCAACTTTATCACAGGAGGGTGGTTTCTTTGCATTCTCACCTGGGACTGAGGCCAAGACAGTGAAAGGCAGCCACTTGGGCCAAGTAGGAGATGGGGCATCTTCCACCTCAACTCCTCCCTCCCTTACCCTGAATGATAGGACAAGGGGCAATGGGCACAAGCTGGAACACCGAAGTTTTATTTAAAGATGAGGAAGAACTTCTTTACTGTGAGGGTTACAGAGACCTGGAACAGGCTGCGCAGGGAAGTCATAGTCTCCATATTTGGAGATCTTCAAAACCTGCGTGGATGTAATTCTGTGTCTCTAGACAATTCTAGTTTAGTGGAGTGGTTGGACTAGAGGATCTCTAGAGGTCCCTTCCAACTCCAACAATTCTGTGATTCTGTGAAAGAAGCAGCACCAGCCCTGCCTACCCAGTTCTTACCCTCCCATGGCAGCAAACATCTTCCCTTCTCTTTCTCTGCCCTTCTGCAGCACCAAATTCCCCCCAACCAGTTCACTCCTTGCAGAAAGTGCCAGTGCTCCCCTCCCCATCCAACCTCTGCCACCCTGCCCCACAGGAGGAGCACAGCAAGAGCTGACATCATCCCCACAGAGGCTCCTCCCCAGGCAGCCCCATGCGTGAACCCTCCCACTGAAAGACAGAGGAGTGAGCAACTCAAGTCGAGAGGGGGAGTTAATCCCATCTGCCCTGTCACTCGCTCGCTGAAGGCACTCTGATGCAGAGGAGCAAGGCACCTGAAAGAATCCATTTCCAGTTGGTTAAGGATTACTGTTCAGCACCAACATTTTGTAGCTTTCGGATTTTACATTTCATTGGAAATACCAAGCTCCTCTTACGATTTTGCAGCCTCCATGGCATTTGGACGGTGTGTATACATACCTGTTCAACATGTTGTGTGAGTTCAGGAACTGCTGAATGCTCAGAAATATTTTTTTCCCATCTGCTAAGCTAATGACCTCTTCTAAAATGTCTATGAGCTATGAACATTTCCTTTTTTAGCTTTGCCAGCATAATCATATTACAGCCTGACACCCAGCAATGTAAATTAATCTCTCTTCTTTCTTTTTTTTTCAGCACATTCCTCCGAAGTGGTTTTTCCCTCCATTTGGTCTTATTAAGCACAGAAAGGGAGAGAAGGAGAAAAACAGATAAGCATCACCACTGAGTGAATCTTTTTGCAGCCTGATAGCTCTGGTTTAGAAAAACAGACTGAAACCAACACCAAGACCATTTTGGAGGACACATTCTACAAAGATACATCTTTTCCAGAAACACACAGACCTAACTGCATTGCTTAATGGAAACTCCACTGGAGTTCTGTTTGTGGGAGTATGGGGCTGAGCTTTTCAAAACAAAACCCTGGAAATTACACTGACTGACAAGCACAGATCTTTGGGAGGTTATGCTGATGATGTTGTAGCACTCAAAACATTTACTTCTTGTTTTATATACTGGCATTTACTTCTGCACTAAGACTTGTATCTTGAAAGTTCCAAAATAAGAAGGATGCTTGCTATGCTTTCCTGATGAGCGCATATCCTTAGAGACAGTGGATTCCCTTTTTCTAAACTCCACTCAGCAGTGGGGATGAGTATAGCCTACACCTCCTCCCTGGAGTATTACATGAATCTGGGTGGGAACTGCCGATGTGTGATCTCAGGGGACTTTTTTTTCCTGCAGATGACCTATTGCTTTTGAAGAGCTACAGAAGACAACAGGCACCATGGAAAACATTTTCCTCTGGTCTTCTCTGCTGCCTTTTTATGACTCACTTTAAAATGAGCAGTTGAAATATTTCGTTTGTCTGTATCTTGGGTTTTTCTCAAAAAAAAAAAAGCAGAAATAATTCTGGATTTTCTTGATTGCATTGAAAAAAACATGTTCTGATTTTTCTTGATTCCATTGAAAAGACATGACTTTTCACCAGACCTATATGCTACACTCATTTTGAAACTGTGAGTCACATTCTGTTCCTCATAACATAAACCAAACCACTACAGATTTGTTCATTGAAACAGAGGCTTAGGAGAAAGCTGACAGAAAATAAATCTCTGCAGATATCCCTCCACAAACGCTTTGCTTATTTATTCTGGGGGAATGGAGAGGGGAGGAGGAAGAAAGCACACAAGATTTTTCCAGCCTTAAAAGTTTTAGCACTCCTCTCTAATCTGTAAAAAGTAGTTCCTCAAATTTTTAAGGACTGTGTGAAGGCCAGGTCCAGGCACAGGCAGCTCCATTCAGAGCTGTTTGGGTCCAGTGCTCCATCTCAGACTCCTCCTGGTCACAGAGAGTTCCAGAAATCTTGTTGTGATCTGTATGTCTCCTGACAAGGAGGCAAGTCCCAGTCAAGGACTGACTTCTTGGCAATTTGCGCTTGAACAGCCACATGAATGGTTCTGACTGATGAATCCCTCTTCCCTTCTGAAGAAGGAAGAGATGCACCCACAGAGAAACACCCATTTCTGTACTTCCCAGCAGGGAACTCCCTAAAGCACCAACACTCTCAGCCAAAGAACAAAATTTGAACATATAATCTAGAGTCTTTTTAGACTTTAATCTGTTTTTTAATAATTATATCAAACAAGATGTTTACTCTAGTGTTTCAAAGGAGAGCCTAGAAAGACAAAGCTGATTTCCATGCTGTGTAAAGCCCAGAGAACATCAGCAAAGCTATGAACATTTTAATACAGGAGAACTACACTGCTTGCTTAGTTTGTTCATGTCAGTATTGAAACAAGCACAGCTCTTTAACTAAAGTTCATTAGAAATAGCAGATGCTTATGGAACCCTGTTAAAATATTTTTAAAACAGCCTAAAAGAAGTAGAGAACACAAATGGTAGAATACAACAAATGAGAGCATAAGAAAAAAGCTACTTACAGGATAGCAGAAAGGGGCTGATGAGTACCAGTGACACCCAGAAGCAACCAGAATGTGATCTCAATGCCTGGCTTTCAGCTGACTACAGCTAAATGCCAAGGGACAGCTGGACTGTTGCCAAGAGGGAAACAAAACTTGAATACGTTTAAGATAAATAAACAGACTATATATTCATATACAGGACCACATGGCTTACCTGGACTTCAGCCTTTCCTTTCAGGCTATTTCTGGTACAGAAATAAGATCTTAACAACCGTGTTGTAAAATGAATTCTCAATCCTCCCATAAAGGAGGGTGAAATCTCTTTGCACCAGCTGTGCTGCTGCATTCACCCCAAAGGTGGCAACTGCTGCTTGGACACCGTGTAAGAAACTAAACCGTGGCTTTTCAATGGCATTTTGCTATCCAAAGCGAGAACATGTAAATATGGCATAAAAACTTCTTTCACATTGTTTAAGATAAATAACACTTCTGCACTGCATTTTCAGCAAATGTCTACAACACAGTATTTCAGCATCTACACACAGAGAGTTTCACAGCAGACAAGAAAGCTGCCTGGAAATAATTATACGACTTAATTTTGTGTAAGCTGTGAGCTGATTTGCATGGAGAACTGACCAGCCTGCAGGGAAGAGGGTCACCTAGTATGGTTTCTGGGCAATTTGCCCAATTCTGCCCCTCCTCAAACACTAAAAGTACCTTAAAGTTCATGGTTCAGGTACGCCTTCAGCCCCACAGCATGATCCTTCTTGAAGAGGGGCTAGGTGTGAGCTACAGAAGAAAGCCACCACTCGAGCTGTGGGCAGTCACAGAGACGAATATCCAGGAAGGTGCCAGCAGCTCTGGCTTCTGCTGTCTCCTCAAAAATAACCCAGTGTCACACAACTACCAGAGAAGCAAACTGCCACTGGAGAAGCCTCCCTGCTCTTAAAAATCAGAAAGGCTGAAACAATTTAAAGCTATACAAATAAAAAAGCTTCTTGTGTGCGGAGTACGTCAGCAGTGGGAAAAAAAAAGAAAGGAACACTGAAGAAAAAATTAACTTCTCAGTTGAGGAAATGACTCAGTGCTTTGTACAAGGTCAAGATAGTCTCCACCTGACATTTTTCAATTATCAGTCACCCATAAGTGTGGGACTGGGGGGAAGGTGAGGGTTTATTTACCACTAGATGGGTTTCTTTCAACTCATCTGCTGTAGATCTAGAGCAGTCCCATAGGAGTTATATTCCTCTGGCTGTACACCAGGGCAACTGACACAGGGGTCTTACCCCAAACTGTTTCCATCAGCCAGTTACTAAAGAGAAAATGGGACATTTTAGTGGATGCCAATGTCAGGTAGCAGAAATAGAAATTCAATTTGCATAGATACATATTCCTTTTTTTTGTACGGTGCCATCTCTATTTCAAATGTTTAACTGAGATATAAAAAAAAGAGCAAAAAGGGAACAATTTGTTTAAATAGTTATATTAAGTTAGCCTTCAAATCACTTATATATTTATCTGGCTAAAGTATGAAACCACACTAATGTCTATACCGATCTATTCAAAAATTCAGCACTTGTCAAGTATAACCCTTTCTTCCCAGAATTCTCTCTTGGATGAACATTCTTCCCTCTATGTTTTCCTATTAAGTGATAATACTTATGAAACCCACAACAAACTTTGCAAAGAGCTCAGAGACCCCCTGCCTCTTCCACAGGTACGAGTTATAAAAAAAGCCACTCCAGAAAGGTAGTAAAATAAGAATATAAAGATCAGCATTTCAAAGCAGATAGGCATTAATCATGCAGAGATTACTGGATTTCAAAATAGTGCAAAATAAATTGCACCACTTTTCAACTTCCATCTCGGTATTTCTGCAATAGCCAATACAAATAAAGGGAGCAGTAATTTACAAGAACAAGTGCAATCTTCCCTGAAGCTTTAAGCACTCTATAAAATTAGTTCCCTTCTTGTGCTTGTCGATTATGTCTTTTTATTGGTTTTGCTTAATTAACACTATCCAGAAGAAACTTCAACAACATAACTATCCTTGGCCATGGGTTACTAGATACGCTTCATTTGTTCTACAAGTATAGTTGGCAAGGCAAAGCAAGAATGGGTTTCTAATTAAGAACCAGGGTCTGGAGAGACTAGAGTGAATAAAGGGAGATGGAAAATGTAATCAGGGTGACACCTGCCCGTGTTGCAGTAGCAGAAGGGAGGTACTTGACCACCACTGTGCTGATGCACACATGCAACCTAGCTGGGGTAATGTAATGTCTAGAGCCCCATTAGCCCCCTTTTCAGCCTATTCTCTTTCCTTCTATTCCCCCTCCCTTCAGAAAGTGCCTGCTATCAGCAGGGAAGCACAAAATTGTGAATGTTATCTCAAGTTAAAATACTCTTTTGTTCCAAATCTGTTGCTCACCTGAAGACCAAATACTGTGCTTTTACTTCAGCTGATGTATTACTGGACAAACTGTTGATACAGTCAGTACTCTGAACCACATCCTTCACCCAAAACGCTTTCTTTGCACACATGTCCTTTCAAATCTGACATTTTAGTGTTGTTTTTAGCTGCTTTATAGTTACCCAAGTGCTGAAGAGGGGAAGAAAAAAAGGTGCACATACAAAAGGTCTGTTGATGGATTGTCTCTTTTCTATTTCGCAGTTCAAAAGCATATATATTATACATATTACACATCTTTGCAGCTCTCCAGGGTTTCTACAATCTAGAGGATAGATTTTTCTAAACTGCTACTGCAGCTTCCAAAACCGTGACTCAGCAACCACACCTCCACACTTTGAAGTTTGGTAAGTGGCTTGGTGCCAGACAAACTAACGATCTAAGAGGTTCCTAATATGCAGCATAATGCTTTAATGAAGTTTGCCCATTTCATACGTAAGGGCAGATTATTTGCTGTAAACTCAGATAAACTTTGTTGGTCTTGCCGCACTGAGAGCATTCAGAATGCCCCAAACAACATAATGTTTGGGTTGTAGAAAGTCTATTCTGGCACATCATCATTTATTAAGAAACCACTTTTGCAGTTCTCATTTCAAAAAATTTATTTTCCAATTAATACTAGTGAGACCTTACTTTGCTGGCTTTTTTTACAGTAAGAAGTTCCGTTTATTCATTTTTTAATTATGAAGAACTTGCGTTTAGTGCATTTGAACAACTTAGGTCCTTTTATAGACCAATGAAGTTATCTTGTGTGAAGATGTTAAATAAATGAAAATTAGACGATGAGATATGTTATTGGATTGATGTTCAGAATGCTCTTAGGTTTTTAAGACACATATAAAGACATTTCAGGCTTTCTGTAATTTGCATTTATTTTGCGTTATTAGGCATGGATACCTCCCCATCTCCTACACTGATGTCTGAGGACGTATGTCATCCAGATCCTCTTCTCTCCAAATGGTCTTGCCATAGCTATTAAGTTGAGATTACTAAGGATGAAAAGAAACTTCTCAAAGTTACATTTGATATGGACTGTTCAGGATCACACTACAGCTGACAAAATCCCACTTTTCTCTAAAGTGAACAACGGTAGATTCAAGTACCCATATGCAAAGTCAAGCATATCTCATGATAAAGGTCCACTGCTATCCCTGGATCTCATCTTGCTTCTTTTCTTATTCGTCACACCACAATTCTTCACATCATCTGGGAGTTCTTCAGCCAAGAGCATGTGTATGTATAAGACAGGTGCCACAATGCCTTTGCTTGAGGTACCAGACCTGCACAGCAAAAAAGAAGCTAAACCACAGAACCAGATACCAAAGTTTCATCTATCGAGTTGGATGCTTCAGAAAACTGCATCAACCTACAAATTTCATACATGAAAGGAAAGCCACCTGGAACTAACCAACAGCTAATACCTGGGAGAACGGCATGCCCAGAGATCCCACTCATCGCAAACTTTGCCTTGCTCTGAGTTGCCAGGAAGCACCTGCACGTACTCACTGCTCATTTTGGCTGATGAAGGAATCATCACCTCTGCAACAACGACTTAAATCACTGGGCAGGTTTCATTCCTCCTTTTGAAATCATGCCCAGAGGAGAATACCTAGTGATCTGAAGAAAAACTGCCTTTTGCTTCTGTTTCCTACGTGAATGCTTTGATCCCCAGGGAAGAGACTAAGTTGAGCAATAGCACTTTCTGCTGTGCAGAAGTATTGTAACTGAAATTCTGCTCTTTTTTGATGTCAATGTAACTTTTGCTGTAGGTTTTACACTTCAACCTCTAATGCAAAGCTTTCTTTCAGGGAGAAAAAAAAAATATGCCACAGAAATTGGGGGTCAGAACTGGCACTAGTCAAGCCACCACTTGAAACACAGAGTAAAAATACTATGCTTGAAACCTAAAGATTGGTTCTGTAATTTAAGTGTTTATTTCTTACACAGGAAGAAAGAGGCCCTGGAGTGAGTCCAACATTTACAGCTTCCACTTTTCCACCTGTCAACCATAATGGCTGTGCTCACTGTTCCCACAAATCATGAATTCTTATCTGTCCTCTTCTCTAATGAGCTTCCAATTGGTGGGATCCAGATTGGCCACACGACTGAGCTCTCAGAAAAGGGTTAAACCAAACATGAGCGAAACCAAAACAAAATTAAACCAAAACACTGTATGTTTATTTAAGTAAGAGTTGACACTGAAAACATTGACTATTCTGCAAGGAACTGCTAAATATTTTTCTGAAATAATATTTTCCCTGCATTGCCAATATTTTTATTAGCAAAATACTGGCGAAGCACTAAAGAGGACCCCAACAAGATGCTGTTCTCTTGGCGACAACGGCTGCAAAACATCTTAGGACATTTACATGGTTCTTGTAACTGAGAGTAAATGAGATCAGTCACAACACAGACCTGCTAATCTGATAATAATGGGACAGCTGTAATTGCCTTTTGCTACATGATACTTTGACTCACCAGAACTAATCGTCTGACTTTTCTTACCTCCCTAGGGAAATGGTTATTAGAATTTGTCCCTGCCGGTGAGGAGTTACCACATCTACAGTGAAAGGAACAGGATTAAAAGGAAGTTGAAGAGTCAGTTTTCAGTTATGAGTATTACTTGCATGTATCTAATTCTGCAAAGAGTTTTTAGAGTTTTGAGAAAGTTTTCATACAACTACATTCAGGAAAAAAATTATGCCTCTTGCCAGCCTTTGGTGAAATTTAAATGCATGCCATACATTAGTTTGTCAGGAATACTGGAGTTAAGGGTCCTGAAAAGAGTAAAAGAGGTCAACGTAAGTTGTTAGACACATAGAGAAAAATGGACCACTAAGATGTCTAAAATAAATAGAAGATAATTCTATTTTGGAAACTGTGGGCATCAGTTTCTGTGTTTATTATTTCTACATCACCTGTGTGTCTCCTACTACCACCTCAATCCCCAAATACTGACAAGGTGCACTGAAAGTCTGAACTGATGCCAGCACGTACTTCACTACACATCAAAAAAGGCCTGTTGTTGTGTTCCTCTCCTGAAATAGAAAGCCCATTTACCCAAGTTCTTCAAGGGCTTGTTCACATTGCTGTTTTGGAGAGAAGTTCTCAGGCACATCCCAAATTAATCACTGAATATAGAGTTGGTGAACTCTTAGCAAGTGCTAAAGAAATGGCGATCGCTTGTCAAGGCAGCATAACTGGATGAAATTAAGTGACTTTTGACAGACAGACCTATGATTCTACCTTGCTGTCAACCTGAGATCTTGTGTCTTCTGGGAGAGGTTCTTTGTTTTCCTTATTGTCAGCCAATCTAGCAAATTTCAGCTCCAAAATTTACATTTTTTGGGAAAAGATGCAATACTAAACATTCAATGGTGGCCCCAAAATAAAGCATCCTTGTTATACACTTTATCACGATTTTAGAAACTTTACATGTCAGCAATCCATATTAGAAACCTGACCTTTGAGTCCCTTTAATTTTAGGAAAGACAATAAATTCTACAATATTCCTAGCTTTATTTCACATTAGGAAGAGCACAAACTAGTTCAATTTTATTCTGCTTTTGTCTTCTAAAAAAGAGTTCTGCATATGAAAATAGATTAGGGTCACTGCTTCTGGGACAACTTAAAATCCTAATTAAATCAAAGCAAGGAATCCTACTTGACTTTGCTGAATACTTTATGAACCACATGGGGTGCATGAGACATGAAGAAAGGTGTGGGGGTAAGGAGACTCTGGTGACTTCTGAGAGGCCGCAGTCCGCTGATGCCTGCTTCAGAATACCAAACCCAATAAATCCAGGGACATTCTAAAACATCTATCTCCCCCCCAAAAAAGGAGCAATCACCTCTTTCACAGTGAAAATAAGTTAAAAACCAAAGCTGTTCTGTTCAGGTGGGAGTGAATGGATGAAGAAGTCAGGCAGAAATCAGTAACTTATCCTTCCAGCATTGTTCAGAACCACGTTCCTCACCAAGCAGATTTACAAAGCCACCAGGATAGACTGGCACAGGTCTGACCTCTGGTACAGAATCAGTCACAGTGATGACTGGGTGTGAAACAATAACACTTCCCTGATGCAGGAAGTCAGTCTCTTGTCAGTGACTACTGTTTTGCTGTACGTGGCTTAATTTCTTTTTTTTCCACCTGCTTTTTTGCCTGAATGAATATGTATCCACTGTCTTTGGATCAATTCCTGCTTCCCTTTATTTTAGACCCTGAATACAGGTTCTTTTAACTTATTTGAATCTAGAACACTAGATAGTATTATTTCTTAATTTGCTGAAGCAGAAATAAAACTTCCTTATACTAAACTACCTCAGCTAAGTGTTTGTTGGAATGCAGTTCTGCATTCCTGTTAATTATTGCTACGGCTTCTTG